>NC_057936.1:31702178-32002178 GCF_018555375.3 Anguilla rostrata
CCTCAGTGAGGATCCTGCCCATCAGTGATTGAAACTGTGATGGAAGGCTGTGTTTGGGGATTAAGGTGAAGTAGACTGTATTTTGGATTAGCTGAAAAAGGCAACAAAACCATACAGTGGTGTATGTATATAGTAAGGCAAAACAGCTACATTGAAATAGTTGAGTCTGAATAGCCTAAATATCATTGTGACCTTCTGGTCATAAAAACCAGCTGAGAATCTCCCCACCCCATCAAAACATCTAAAAACATCCAATAAGTCTTAAGGGCAAAAAAGTTCTAATTGCATGCGGTGACCATCCGAACAAGAAATGCTGAAATGAATAATAAAGTAAATAAACCTTTTCCCCGGGAATTCTAAAAATAAGAGCTAAAATCTGTATCCTGACCTGCAGATTTCAATATTTAAAGAGTTGAGGTGGAACGTGGAATATTTTTGTGAATTTAGAAACCTACACTACATGGCCAAAAGCATGTCGACCCCTGACATCCAGCATCTAATCCAAAATTGTGGGCATTAATATGGATTATTATTTCCAGCTTGTCTATTCAGTACCACATTGAATGTATACAAATGTGCAGCACTGAGGTAGGCTTCTGAACGTAGTCCCCATCATAATGAACAATTTCCTCCATTTTGAAGTAAAATTTGGTTAAAACTAAATCAGCTATATTTTTCCTGATCGTAGGGTGCGTTTTCTGAGAAACATACAAAAATACACCACATGGCCAAAAGTATGTGGACACCTGACATCCAGCATCTCATCCAAAATTATGGGAATTAATGTGGAGTTAGTCTACTTTTTGCTGTTATAGCAACCTCCACTCTTCTGGGAAGGCTTTATACTAGATGTTTGAGCATTGCTGTTGGGATTTGCTTCCATTCAGCCAGAAGAGCATTAGTGAGATCAGGCACTGATTGGGCAATTAGGCCTGGCTTGCAGTAGGCTTCCCAATTGATCCCAAAGGTGTTGGATAGGGTTGAGCTCAGAGCTCTGTGCAGACCAGTCAAGTTCTTCCACACAGTTTTTGACAAAACCAATTCCATATGCACCTTGCTGCGTGCCCAGGGGTATTGTCACACTGAAACAGGAAAGGGCCTTCTCTAAACAGTTGGGGAAGCACAGAATCGTCTAGAATGTGATTGTATGCCGTAGCATTAAGATTTGCCTTCACTGGAACTAAGGGGCCTAGCCCAAACCAATAAAACAGCCCCAGACCAAGGGGTATCCTGATACTTTTGATCATATAAGAGGCAAAATCGGAAAGTACAGTAAATACATGCATAATATGGGCTTCAATGGGATCAGAGGGAAGGTGGATTCATGAAAGGTTGGATAAACCCAATAAAAACATGGCAGGTTATGTAATTGAATAATGTGAATTTACAGTAAACAAATTTAAAATACTTTTTTAATGAAAAAAAGTTTTCAAATACCCATGTGAAAAAATTGCTTCCATAGTTACTCAATCAACCAATTATCCATCCATCCATTATCTATACCCGCTTATCCTGAGCAGGGTCGCGGGGGGTGTTGGAGCCTATCCCAGCGTGCATTGGGCGAGAGGCAGGAATATACTATAGACAGGCCGCCAATATATCACAGGGCACACACACCATTCACTTACACACTCATACCTATGGGCAATTTTAGGGTTTCAAATCAGCCTACCCGCATGTCTTTGGACTGCAGGAGGAAACCGGAGTACCCGGAGGAAACATAAGCAGAGACGAGGAGAATATGCAAACTCCACACAGAAAGGCCCTAAGCCGAGATTCAAACCCAATTAACCAAATTTAATTTATATTAAATTTCAGATTCAGCTGATTGAATACAGCCAGGCTTGATTGCAGCCAGCCCTTTTGAATCCAAACCTCAATTGTATTGAACCTTACCATCAGAGTGAAGTAGTCATCATAATGTTTCTACAAGCAAACTATGCCATGTTAAAAGGAAATTACAATGAGAAAAAAAAAGTTGAAATATATTAGCCAGGAAAGGATTTCAAAGCCATTTCGGAGGCTTTGGGACTCCACTGAACCATAGTGAGAGTCATTATTTCCAAATGGAGAACACTTGGACCAGTAGTGAATCTTCCCAGGAGTGGTCGGCCCACCAAAGGCACAGTGACAACTCCTCCAGGAAGTCACAAAAGATCCCAGAAGAACATCCAGAGAACATCATGATGCCCCTATAAGAGACTAGGCAGAAATAGGATTCATGGGAGAGTAGTTAGGCAGAAACCACTGCTATTCAAGAGGAATATAAATGCTCATCTCACATTTGCAAAAAAGCACCTGGATAATCCTCAAGCCTTTTAGAATAATGTTATTTGGACATATGATTCAAAAGTGGAACTTTTTGGATGACACAGGTCCCATTATGTCTGCTGTAAAGCAAATGCAGCATTTCACAATAAAAACATCATACCAACAGTCAAACATGGTGGTGGTAGTGTGATGCTTTGCTGCCTTGGGACCTGGACAACTTGCCATTATTGAAGGAACCATTAATTCTACTCTGTGACAGAACATTCTTAAGGAGATCGCCCGGTCATCTGTTTGTGAGCCGAAGCTGAAGTGTAATTGGGTTATGTAGCAACACAATGATCCAAAACTCAAAAGTAAGTCCACATTGGAATGCCTGAAAAGAAACAAAATTAAAGTTTTGGAGTGGCCTAGTCAAAGTCCAGACTTGAACCCAGCAGACATGCTGTGGCAGGATCTGAAATGAGCAGTGCATGCTTGAAAACCTACCAATTTGTATGAATGAATGAGGAATGAAGAACAGTTGGGTAGAATTTCTCCACGGCAATGTGTAAGACCTGGTATCAAATTACAGGAAGCGTTTGGTTGCAGTAATTGCTGGTGCAACCAGTAATTAAGTTTAAAGGGGGCAATTACTTATTCACGTGGGCAATATGGGTGTTTGATAACATGTTTCATTAAATAAATGAAGTCATTTTGGAAATGTCTTTTGTGTTTACTCAGGTTCTCTTTGCCTAATATAAAATTTTTTTCTAAAGACACATTTTTTACTTTAACTTTATTTTTAAGTATCAAAACACAATATACAGTATTGGTGGTTTGAAAATAGCTACACCAAAAGGTCACCCACTAAAGTGACTGGCAAGGGTGACGGAGTTAAACGCCACTGCAGAATTATATGCGCATGTGGTGGGTGGCGGGTGTTAATGTCAGACCCTGCCAGTATGCCACTGTTCATCTGCTAAGCATGCAAATCACAGATCAAATACCTCAGTGAGTGGCAGTCACCACAATGCCATCACAAAAAGCGAAAAGGAAACATCAGCATGAGCATTGTACAGAGATTAAACATTTTTGTCCTTTAATGTTTTATGCTGGCAGGGTGAGGGAAGCCACCGAATAAAATATTCAACATTAAAGATATCGTAAGTACAAGAGTAACGGGACTTCACTATACCAGATTGATATCTACTATGGAGAGAAAAATCTCATGTATCGTACATACCTTATTGCTGGGATACAATAAAACACAAATGCAAAATTGTTTTGAAAATTAATGTTATCTAAACTTAATCTGCATTATTTGCACAGCAATATGCAGAAATTATTATACTTGAATTATTTTTTTTACTTGCTAATTAAATATATAAACATGTATAAACAAATTTTTTAATTGTATTAATTCTTTATGAAACCCCATTCTGAAGTTTTTTTTTTGCTTCTGAGGGTCAGGTGTACATTCTTCCATAGTATTCTTCAGCAGGGATATATCTCAGGGAAATTGAATTGCAATACATTAAAACAGAATTTATTTCATAACCAAAGAAGTGCAGGGTAAAGGCATACTTTTGTTTTACTAAAGTTGCAAGCTTGGTTATATGCTTTCCCCTACATGCAAAATGTTTATTCATAGCATGCACTCCTTATAATTTATTTACCTCTTCATGAATATATATACATTCTGTCCACATGGTTCACCCAATCCTACAGATGAATTTTTTGTTCTTTGCTATAATATATTATGACAATAGATGGTGAACATTGATTTAAAGCCATTAACAAAGGAAGTGTTGTTCTCTTCATTTAATTATGAAACAATGATTTTAACCTCAAATTATAATAAATCTGCAATGCAATTACTAGAGCAAACTGTTCCTTTTATATTGGCTAAGAGATAATTACATAATTCCCATTGGCAATGCAAATTTAATCTTTTACATCATATGTAATCTGCTAATTACATGCACATACAGGTAATAAACAAAAAATGGAAATTCCAACAAGATGACTTGTGTGGCGCTGCCAATTTTTTTTCTCTTTTTTCCCACGGCACGCAGGAACTGCCACTGTGGGCTATGCATGACAAATTATGGTCACTCACTCACTCACTCACTCACGGACGACCTGAGAGGGACGTTTGGTGGGACGCATGCGCAGGTGGTGCTTTGTTTAGTAGGATGCATGTGCAAGTTCATCTTCCAAAATCACAACTTCGAATGGCACGAGATTTTTAAGCACAGCTTTATCGCCTAACGTTACTTTAGCTAACCCTAACACGTTTGCATTTCGCCTACTTTAGTTAACCTAGTTAGTGCGTACTACCGATACAGATGTATGGACACACGGAAGACAACAAATAACATTACAGAGGTGAGGACATGCCATAGCTAGCTAGCTATAATAGTTAGCCAAGTTTTACTCATGACACTTTGTACAGGTGCGCCGTGGGTCTGGACGGTTTCGTGCTTGTCTGTTCTCACCTAGCTTGAATGTGTGGCTGCTCACCTGTTCTGCCTTGAACTTCAAATGAATACATGGACATCACAATCCTGGTGTTTATGTCCACCCACTGTTGTTATTTGCTGATTAAATCTTTCACTCAGAGTTACATGTTGCCATCAGCTTAGATGCTGTTGCTCATGAAATATCAGCAAGACAATCTGTCTTGGCAATTGAAGCTCCCACCAAATGCAAACCAGCAATCAGTTTTTTTCCACTGGTCTCTCCTCCTGAAGTCATGCTAGGCATTATTATAGGCAGCCAGACCTGTTCAGCCTGTTTTTACATGACCATACGCGTTTAGATATTATTTGTCATACTAAATGGATGATGCTTCTGTATTAATATACAGTGGTTCATTTACCCAGAGATTTCCATTTTTTAATGCCTGCATAAGGTAAGGATTGAGTAGACCCATTTAAACCACCACAATTCTAGTTTATAACGATCACTTAACATTTAGTGACTAAATGTCTAACTTTAATATATCAGTGACTGTATCGTGATGAATATTATATTATTATTACCATACAAACAGCACCATACAAACAGCATAAAGTTTCCATTTTGGCAAGAAGAGATGAGATTTTAAATTCATTCTTTGCCTTAGTTTTACATACGTGTTCCACAGACATTTACAAATTGTATCATTACTGGTTCCTGACATCTATCAGACAGCAGCATGTTTGATGATGTGATTCGGTGAAGGCAATTCTACCAGTTGACAGATGAGGGAAATGTTCTTGTTAGGGTTTGAATCTGAAGATGAATGACACAGATGATTGCTCTGGATATTGAATAAAAACCCACTCAACTCTTGAGGTAATCACTGTACTTTGTAGCTCCAAGCAAGTACACGTCATTGGTCATGATTTCGTCAGAACCATTCTTGTTCAAGATTTAAACACAAAAAAAACAACATATGGTTCTAAAATTGTAAGTGAAGGCAAGTATTATGCGTACATGTTCCTCCAAGTATTATTTATGTGTTTGCCATGTGTGCAGACCCACAAAAAATCTTGTATATGCTACATTGTGGACTGTAATGAGGAAACACATGGCATCATAGATGCAGGTATTCCTTACCTATAAACACATTCCATTTCTCCATATGACATACATAGATTAAAATAACAAGGTAGAAAGGTGCAGACAAACCAGCACATATATTTTACATCTGGGGTGATCCTGAGAATGAAACGCATCATGAAATACAACAAAAGAGAACATAAACTATGTAGAGCAAAATGAGTTGAAGCATTTCTGTGCCCGTGTTTCTCTTACCAGTTTTGTCCACAAAATATCAGTGTTAAAAAAAGTTTGTGGAACTCACATTGCCACAATAATATAAAATATTAGAGTATTGCAGAATGTGTTGAAAAAGAGAGGCATAAAAGTTTTATTTTTGGCTGGACTGCAACAGCGGGGCCAGCCCTAAAACACGAGTGTCTGTGACTGAGTGAGTGATGAAGTTACACCGCGCATGTCTGACTGAGTGACTGACTGATGAAGTTGCACCATTGGTCGGCTGGTTCGGTCCAGCCATATACTAGGTTTTGACCAGGTCTTGTTTTATTTTAAATTTTTATCATGGTACAATATTGTATTTAAATTATTATATTCTGAAGATGGGCTTTATTCAAAGTGCATTTATGACCATGTAAGGGAGCATGTTAACACTTAAGATAAAACCATTCCCTCAGAAACTTCTATTCATAAATATTTAGCACCAGCTGGCCTGTAAGGTGCTCATAAAAAACACTCAGCACCCATTAGGTGGATTGTTAGTGCCAGGAATTCCAGAGCTGTCTTAACATAAATATAATCTGCTACAGGATTGGATTTTGAACTATTTTAACCTGGATATTATTGACAAACAAAAACTGATTGAAAATAACAACCATTATAAAACTGGGTCAATGATCTACCAGCAAAACCACATTTAAGGCAAACAAGATATACAGGATGAGGAATGGTCTCTAAAAACCATTAACTGACAGCATAGGCAGGGGTCAGGGCACAGGTGTTTCCAATATATTAATTCTCTTAATACTTAATGTGTTTTCATATTAGTCCAAATAACTTCTCTTTTTTGGTTCCATGCACTATGGTAATTCATTTAATAACTGAAGGAAAAATCAGTCCACAATATAACATGCCCCTTACAACATTAAAAAAAAAATATATATATATAGGTTAATTAAATTGTGGGAACCCTAAACTGTTGTTGGTAGTCAGGAGGAATTTTTGATGAAATGTGATTTTTTTAGCACTGCTCTTTTTGATGCAGGCAACTCAAGCCAATCAGTAAGAAAAATGAAGCATTAAGTGCATTGTGCAACCTGGACAGTATCTGGATCAGACTGCCCCTCCCTCAAAACTGGGTAGCTGGACAAGCTGGGGGTATTAATGTCCATGAGCCAAAAATAGGCCAAAGATTCAGATGTTCTCTGTTGAAAATAAATATGCGCCATGTACTATTTGGTAATATTCAACTTTGTGAAGAAAAATACATTTAAAAAAAAAGCTTGTTTAATGGACACTGCAGTACTGCAGAATGTTCCTGTTTACCTTTGTTTATATCCTCATGTGTGGATATTATATTGAAGAACTCAAATCTTTTGTACAGTTGCAGTTTGGGAAGTCTACTTATTTCAAATTTGTCCGAGCTTTGAAATGAAAACTGAGAGTCCCTTGAAACAGTCAAGGATGTTGGATAAGTACTTTAGGCCTCACTAGCCCGAGGGCATCCCTTGAAACATCTCACATCCTTGCATATGAGAAAGGACATCTCAAGTAAAGGTTCCAGGTGACAACTGGAAGGCAAGGATGCCCCCACGGAGAGCTCCTGCATTCAGCCATTTCTTTTTGTGTAAAACGTCTTCAAATTCAACACTTTTCTCTACAGAAAACAAATCCAGTGCAGTTCTAATTTCCATATATCCAGCACGGTTCCCTGACCATAAAGCTCTACACATCCAACACCATTCTCTTTGTATAAAATGACTTTGTTTTATTTGCAAATGAATGTCATGTTCACACAATCCCATCTGAATAAAACTCCACAAATGTAACAGTCATGCCTCTTCACTCAAAGAATATATTTAAGAGCAAGGATTTCAAAGGTCAAAAAAGAAAACTAGTAAAGAAACTAGTAAAGAAAAAAAAGAATTTATATGATAGTTAGGTAACTCACATAAATGCATGATGGTATGAGAATGGGTGAATGGGCAATGGGTGAATTTTTCACCTACAGCCTTCAAAATTGGATTCACATATAAAAACAAAAAAATCACAAATCAAACTGGTACGGCATGAGCTATATGCCTTTGATTCTCATGTCCTATTCATTTTTTGTCTCGTTTTCTTGCACGCATAATGGTGATACATTGAAACTTGATGAAAACAAGAACACCACTTTCACCACTTTAATTTTTGTATGTTTTGTATATTGTATTGAATTTAATGCTATCTGGCAATCAAATGACAATAATCTTTCACTGACTATAATTAAATTGTATAATCCCCAATGCAAGCATTTAGACCATAAATTTTGTCATGAGACCTTGTTAAAATTCTCTCATCATCTACTGACTGACTGTGCAAGGACAACATATTGAATGAGACAGTTCATAATATTTTGTCTTTATTTTCTAAAATCTCCATTTATGTCACACTCTTTTAAAGTTGACAAAATCAAACATGAGAGATGCACTTGAGAATATAAGTTCTCTGCGGTGCATTTATATTTCAGTAAGCACAAAAGATTAATACAATATACACTGTAATTCGTAGCACAGCAAGTTTGTCCTATAACTAGGGGTATCAGTTTATCTTGGACAGTTTTCTCACTTGCATACCTCAACATGAGGTCAACAGAGCCTTCTCTATTGTGTTCAATGCATAGTGCAACTGCAGACATGCAGCCAACTTTGCTACAGTGTTGAGTAGATACTTTTTCTTTCTTTTTAAGCAATGGGAAGTAGGTCTACACATAGCAAATAAATCTAATCATAACAATTAACTAATTTTCAGTAATATAGGCTTAAAATGAAAGCCTAAAACAGATTAACTAAAATTTCAAGATTGAATCTTTTTAATTCAATGTCATCGCAGTCAGTTGTAATAGTTTCTTCTGTCATTCTCTGGCAGTACTCAGTGTACATTTTTCCATAGGAAGAGGCTCATCATTCCATATTAATGGAATAGGGTGAAACAGACAAGTATCTTTCTGCCTTCTGCACAATATCTAGCAAATTTTTGTTGAATTTGCTGAATTTTTTTCACTAGCAGAGGTTTCCCCTCATCGTTTACTTCAGACAGCAAGTGATGTTTTTTTCCCAGTAAATGCCAGGGAGTTGTTATCTTTTTGTGCTTGTATGGAGTCGTTGTAATCAATTCATATGTGGTTATTTATTCAAGTACAGATTCTCAGCTTTTATGTAAGGCTATGTATACATTTTGGTTTCACCATGTAGAAATGTACTTTTTATACAGCGCCCACCACCCCTCCCCAACCCCCATTTGAAGGCACCATAATGTTTGGGACAAATGGCTTCACAGGTGTCTGTTCAATTTCTTTCGAAGTGCAAAATAAATTAACTCTATCAGCATGTAGTATGCCAGCAGGTATAAATATTTTTTTGTTTGAGATTGCATCCAAGTCGCATTCCTTCCTCTTCTATCAACTAATTCAATTTATGAGGGTCATGGCTGATCACTGATTATATAATTGGTCAAGTGCTTGCAACAAGCCAAAGCCTACAGTACCCAATGGGGGTACATGCCCTAGAAAAACTGATGTCCCTACCTATAACTGCTGAAACCTTGACAATATTATTTACACTTTTTGCTGTGTAAATTTTTCCTTATTCTTGCACCTGTTCAAATAATTGTGTCTCCAACATATCCAATATTACACCCACACTCTAGCATGGGAACAATTGTAAAAATGTGCAAATGTATAGTTTACTGGGGAAAATATTACCCAGACTATTGTAGGTCTTGATTGAGACCATGTAACATGGTTTCATAATTGCAGAAATATTGTTTAACTTTCATATAGCAGAATATAGAGCCTAAAGTGTGGAGCCCCTGGGCAACCAGCCATTGTAGCCCATTGGGATAAGATGGCCCTGGGTTAAACCAAAATGTATACAAATACCCCTTAATAAAAACGAGTACTCTGTACTTTAACCATATTTTAGATTACATTTGTCCCAAACATTATGGAGCTCACTACATATACCAGTTTCGAAATATATGCTGTTTTAAGTCAAAGATGAAGTGCCTCAGTCCACCAACAGAGCTTTGAGTGCCATATTTTACGGCTTAGAATTCCAACATGGGCGGGCTTCGTTGATTACGTTTGCACGCTGATATTAATCAACATCTGTGTAGTAATTTCGTCAACCAGGAAATTACACCTCAAGATGAATACAAGGACTCAGGTGTACTAGAGTTCATGCAGACAGCTTAATCATTATGCCTGAATTTTTTTCTGCATTCCATATCAGAAGAGGAAAAAGACTTGCTATGCTGATTTCCACTGATAAAGTACCAACCAGTGATACTGTATTGCACAATAACAGTAAAATGAAAGACACTTCTTGCTATTTAAAGCAAACCATAAATAAAATGTAAAACATTACAGAGGGATTGACTTGGAACTGTGTAATCTGCATGAGTGCTGAGATTTGACCTTGCAAACATTTTGCTTGCAGTAAGACATTTACTTGGAATCAGCTCAGTGAGTCCCTCATCAGACATCCTCTAACAAGAAGTCAATCAGTGCTGTAGAGAGTAATTGCATGCTGTCAATACTCAATCAAGAAATGCCTTGTGGTGGAATAATGTTTGGACTTGATCTTGGTTAATAATACCATCCAGTCTCATGTAGAAAACTGTGCCTCTCTCTCCCTGACCATCCTTTTTAAGCCACGGAGTAAACCAGCAATGCAGAGTATTTGCAGTTTCACAATATGAATCGTTCTCTAATTGTATCCCTGTACACCTTTCAGTTTTTTTTTTATTCTGAAATGCATGAAATATGCATTCTTAATTTTTTTTAAATGCCAAGGGCTGTATACTTTAATATAATGCATGCATAATTGGACCAAGCAAATAATCTAGGTGTAAATATGATGATTTATCCTCTGTGACAATAAGGGACCTGTGGGCAGCATAACATGCTCTAAACTCTGCCCTCTAATTATAGCTGTTCAGGTTAACCAGCTCTCCAATCCCCATACCTTACAATCAAGTTTCTACAATGGTTCAAAATTGCTTAAGTGCTCTAAATTACATTGAACAACTCAACCTAAATCAAAACAGTGACAGTAATCTAGACCTTTTTTGAGCATTTTCACCCTTAGTGAATGCATAGTTCAATAGTTAAGTACTTTTTTCAAAATATACACTCTGTCCATTAGAGATAAGTATACCATAGCTAAATTTAAGTATGCATTTCAGAATTAATTAACCCATTCTAGTTTTTATTTGATTTTGCTCACACATTCAACAATGTAAATTCATAGTCCAGTAACTACTAGGGGGAAACAGTGCAGAAACTTTAGTAGTGCAAGTGGACACTTGATGTTATTTATTTACTTATTTTTTAATTATCCAGTGTTTCACCATTTTAAGAGGTATTTGAGTTTGAATAGCTTGTACTTTCATGTATGTATCATTAAATAAAAGTGTACACCTTGTGATTTAATCCAGTTAGACTTTTTAAATGTTAAATAGACTTTTAAATTTACAAATACAAAAAAGAGGGTGTTCAATGCATCCTTGTACTGATTCTCTAAGTGATTCTCATGATGGTTAAGTAATGAACTTGATCTCTTTTTTTCTTCCATTCTTCTAATTTTCCACAAGAAACAATGGCAATAAGCTGCTATGGTCAGTTCTTAAATATATGGGTAGCTAGATAAATGCAACAGATCAGTATAATCTGATCATCTGCCATTTATTGCTATGCAATACCAGATATGTAAAACATTATGCCGTTCAGAAATGTACAATAGACATACAAGGACTGAACAATCACTCATACGAGCAAAGGTGCTGTGATGATAACCATTTTCACTATGTGTAAGCTACAGTAAATGTATATATGACATCATGTGTATACAGTATATGAGGTGGCAGGAATGCAGGATATTCAATTCTAGAGTTTAAGCAATTAACCTTAAGTATTGTAGTAGTATAGTAAGTGTGGTATTATATACACCACTGTTCTCATACTTCTTGGTAAGGTATTGCAGTGTAATATAATGGGTTGACAGTTTTTCATAATGGTTAGGGAACTGGGCTTGTAACTGGCAGCGCCCCATTTGGGTATTGAACACCCTCTTTTTTGCTTTTTCCCCTGAGTAGTTACTTGACTGTGCATTTACATAGTTTTTGAATGTGTGAACAAAATCAAATAAGAACTAGAATAGGTTCCTTCCTCCTGAAATGCATACTTCAATTTGGCTATGGTATACTTATCTCTAATGGACCGACTATTTTAATTCAACAAGAGTATATATTGAAAAAGTACTTAACTAATGAACTATGCACAGTCACAAGCGGGGCACTGCCATGCTGCCTTTGAGTAAGGCACATTGTTTGACTTGTTTCAGGAAATTAGGTTGGTCTGGATAAGAGCATCAGCTCAATGTCTAAAATTTAGAATGTACTGGATTTCAATTACTCACAATCATGCTATTTTAAATCACTTTAATTGTGACTAATTTTCTGTACAGCTGCTAAACAAACAGAAAACAATGTGGCACGATATAAAACCATAGTTGAAATATTTTTTTAAAACATGAAAAAGACAACCCAAAAAGGCCCTGAGTTGCACAATTGCATTAAACAAAGGAAGTTTCAATTCCCTGATGTCCCCGGCAAAATTGAATCGAAGCAGTTCTACATGTCTAGACCACTTCTAATTTTCAAATTGCCATCAGTGTTTTGTCTCCTGCTTGTTTCCTGAAGCCCTTTTATTTTGTTACTCACCTGGCCTCTTCTGTGACCTGGTTCTTTGATTCTTCAAAATCAATATAGGCTGAGAATGTTTAATGTTTGTCTTTGATTTCTTGAATGATCTCGGTGGCGAGCAGGAAGAAGGATGGCGGTTTTTATGAGAGATCCAGCTTCAACAAGACTAATGGCAAGAGGTAGGTCACATTTTTGTCATTATCAGACATCATGAGGCCCAGATGACCTGAAAGCATAACCCTTTTAATTGCATAGACATAAAGGTGAGCAAATAGTTCATGTAAAGTTTGATTCAACTGAACAAAAGTCCCAAGGTAATCAAAAGGGCTAACATTAAGATTCCTATTTTCACAACTAGATGTTTAAACTATCAAGGTTAGGAGGAGTCTTGTTCTCCATCTGCAGTGTCTTTTGAGACTACACAACTTTTTGTTCATGATTATTTGATTAACACAATAAATTAACAATCGCGTGCATGTGTGCACATCTGGCCTTTATTATTACTAAGCCCAGAAATGGGTATGCACAACAAACACGCACGCACACACACACACACACACACACACAGTGAGGACTAAAATGAACCAATGTGTGTAATGTAAAAAAGCCTCAACAGGGCTTTCAATTCAGTAGAACCCAAAAACATTCTGACATGTTTTTTGCTAATATGACACACAGCAAGAAAAAAATAAAAACAGTAAGTTACAAGTTAAAAAGGCAGCCAAGCAAATGATTTGTGTATCCAGTTTTCAATAATACATGCAAGAGTATATACAGTGTAGTCTGTAAGCATTTAGACAGTGACATGATTGTTATTTTGGCTCTGTACTCCCACACATTGGAATTGAAATGAATATGAGGTTAAAGTGGAGAATGTCAGCTGTAATATGCATTTATTTACATCCATATTGGATGATCCATGTAGGAATTACAGCCTGCTTTTATACATAGTCCCCCCATTATTGGGGAAAAGTAATTTGACTGTTGGCTGCTCAGCTGTTACTTGGCCAACATTGTGTTGCTGAGTAAGGAACAGGGCTAGATCTCAATGACAGATGGTGTCCAACAGCTTTGTCCATTTATGATAATTTTATAAGACACAACTCACAAAGGTCATACAGCAACTACAGGGTGTTGTAAGGCACATCAAGCATGTTGTATCACAGCCTCAGATGTACACTATGCTATATCTATTATTTTATTTTGTTTTGATATTATACGATTGCTATTTGGTGCTATCAAAAGAGGAAGAATTGTAATATCTGTTCAGAACATATGCTCTTAAAACAACCTGAAGGCCATCCCTTTTTAACCAGAATACATGCTCTGAAGGCTTGAGAGAAACTACATCTATCATCTATTAGACAAGGGAGGAACAAAAACACAGTAGAAAGCGTTCTGTAGACTGTGTAGCTCCTTTCTTTTCTTTTCTTTTCATTCTGCTGTCTTCCCTCCGTAGTTGGTCAGGCCAGTGTCACAATCGGAGAGCTTTCACCATATTGTGGGCTCTTGTTGACAGTTCTCCTTCAGCTCATCTGCTTGCTTATAAGAGCAGACAAAAAGCTTATCCCAGCCAATGGCATGTTAGAAGCAATCAAACTCACAGGAGGGGGAACAGGTGCACCCTACTTGCATGTCAGGGGAAACTAAACAGGTGCTAATTTGTTCATTACACCCTCCTGACTACCATCCCTCCCACACTGCCTTCTAAAGTTCAAAGCTTTAAGCAAAATAATAGCGTAGTTTTGTAGTAGGTGTACCAGAATTAAACACACTGTATGGTACATCATGTTCTGCTGTACATTATTTAAGCTTGGGGCATGGGCTTGATACACTCACCTCCAAACACAATAATTCACGCATATTGTAGATAACATTTCTGGTTAGATTTGCTTAGTGTGTGTCTAATGTTACTAGGCAATGTAAATAATGTTAATTCATGAACAGTTGGTTGATGTGTAGGGTAGTTTTGGATTGGATGTCTTTTTGCTACTTATTTTTAAGTAACTATAATAATTATACGTACATGAGGCAAAACTAAGAATAGTATATTTTCCACAGAATAGGTGTAAAATACAATCACTCTGAAATGTTAATTTAATGATCTTTACTCTGGGACAGCTCTAGTCATGGGCATATAAAGCAGTTGTTTAGGGCCCGGTCTCTGCCTCACTGCAAGCTTTTCATTTAAAAACATTACTATGTTGCATGCTGATCTCCTGATTTGTTATAATGCAAAAGCAAACACATGCATTGAATATTAACAACCGAGGTTTTTTGCGGTGGGTGTTGATAATACCACGGTGTCCCCTAGGGAAATGGAAAGGTCAAGGTGGTTAGAGGATGCAGCAGGGATGAAGATCATCTCTGTCTTACCTGGGTTCAGCTTAAGATGGTGGTTATCCATCCAGCTCTGGATGTCCCTCAGGCAAGCAGAGATACGAGCGGAGACCTGTGTGTCAGAGGGGAGGAAGGAGAGAAAGAGTTGGGTGTCATCGGCATAACAATGATAGGACAAACCATGGGCAGAGATTACAGGACCAAGAGATTGGGTGTACAGGGAGAATAGGAGGGGACCAAGGACTGAGCCCTGGGGAACTCCTGTGGCAAGGGGGCGAGGTGCCGATACTGCACCAGCCCAGACGACTTGGAAGGAGCGACCGGAGAGGTAGGACTCGATCCAGTCTAGTGCTGTGTCACAGATCCCCATAGCTGCCAGGGAGGATAGGAGGATGGGGTGGTCGACTGTGTCGAAGGCAGCAGAAAGGTCTAGGAGGATCAGGACAGACGAATGGGAGGCTGCTTGTGCGGAGTGAAGCGACTCACTGACCGAGTGATTCGCTTCACATTCCTCAAGGCCCCCATTTTCATGATCTCCATATCTATTGAAAATAATTTGTCAATATTATGCACAGTTATTATAACTAACACTGCTACTACTACTATTATGATTATTAGAGGCCAGGTATCAACAGTGTGATGGCACCTATTGTAATTGTTAGACTTTTTCACGATTATACTGTAACTTTTTTTTTTTTTTTCCATGGGAGTCTATGGCAGCCCATAGAACCACTTGGTGTATTTTTAGTGAAATTGTGCACAATCATATAGGACAAGGTAAGGTATTCAGTTACCAAGTTGGGGGTCAGTTCATCTACCCCTCTAGCGCCACCAACAGGCCAAATTTAAGGCTAGATTTTTGCCTGTAACCTTTGAACCATTTGGTTTAGAGTCATGATTCTTTTTTCTCTGTGATCCTTAGATCCTGCGAAGATGAATGCCTCCACCACCATCAATTTCTGCCATATTGTATTTTACGCCATTTTGAAAAACTAATTTTAAATATCTCCTCCTAGATGAAAGGATCATGATGAAATTTGGCATGTATCGCCTAGAGAGCACTCTGGCCAGAATTTGCTACAAGATTGTTGCTAGATCAAACAAGATGGCTGCAGTAAGCCAATACAATTTGATGTGGGCATGGCTTATCAAAAAATTTCTAATAACTAACCATTAATAACAAAATGGTTTGACATAAATTGATAGAGCTTGGTAATTTTATGTAACTCACATCATGAGCCCATCAGGTTGGCCCAATTGAATCACACTGCAGCGTCATAGACCACAATGGCATGTATTATAGGCAGACAATGGCAGTGCTATAGACCACAATATTTAAAAAAATACATTCATGAAAAGTTATTGTTGGCTTTTAAACGTTTAAATCTTGCTGTAGTGATCAATTTTCCTCATCTGGAACATATATCTGTACCTAACATTATGTTGCCATTTTGGATTGTTGCCATTTTGGAAATGCTTTTAGCATTTTTCCTCCGTTCCCAGTTTTAACCTAACCACATGAGTGAGCACATTCATAAAGGCTATGTCTGTATGGCCACTGAATGATTTTGGCTCTGACTGGCCACTTTGGGTGCACCATAACTGTCATTTGAATTTCTAATATCCAAGCAAGCATACCTCCTGCCCCTTTTGAGCTGGAGGGCTCTATTTTCCGGACTCAATGTTAAAATGGACAGAATATGATCCACAAAAAAACTGTTGATTGCACGGTAAAGCCCTGATATTACCAATCCGTCATATAACGGCCTGTGTCATATGCCATATATGTGGTTTGGGCAGGCGGTTGGCGAACAGCTGAAATGACTGAGTGGACTGACCTGAAAATTGAGTGCACCATGCGATACTGACTTACAGACCCCAAGCAGCGGCTCTCCCCTCCCACAGCGAGTCACAAAATTATGAAACCACTCAGGCGTGTCATAATATATGGTGAAAATACCATTTTGCCAGTGCGATGGCTCGCAACACGCCATGTGTTGGTCAGAAAATAGAGCCAAGAGACTTGAATACTACCTCATACTATGTCTCTCCTCATGGAAAACTCAAATGCTTTGGGAAGGCATCATTTTGAGAGTGCTGTGACCAAAACTGCTAGGTCAAAAAATATGGCTGCTGTGAACAAATTTGAAGGCAAAGGTGCCAATGAGGAATTAAGCCATATCTCTGCAATGCTATGTTGTATTGATGTTAACACATACAATAATTTAGATTTACAACCAACTTTTCATTCATAGTATTTACATGCTTATTACATTTTACCATTTCATATAAACAGCTGTTTTTATGTTAAATCTTGCCTAATTGTTGATTGTATTAGTACCTAGTATATGATGACTCCAGAATAGGCACACATACGTATTTTGAAAAAAGTGGCTAGTGAATGAAAATGTTTTGGTTATTTCATGTGCCGTAAAATCATATGTATCCAACAAAGTCTGGTGGTCAGAGCCTATCCTGTTATCTTGGAATATATAATTCCATGTTAAAACAGTAACACAATTTATTACAAAGAATGATAATAAAAGTTCTAGATCATGATCTTCTAGAATAGAAAATCTATATAAAGCATCTAGGCTTCATTTATTTGGATTTACAGTACAATACTGTTGTTAGCAAGTCATTTAGAAAAAGAAACTATGCAGAAAAAAAAAATCTTAAAATAGGTTCCCTTATTACAGGAGCCCTGATTTATAAAGTTGTGCTTCATTTCTACCATTAATGTCATAGTTGATTAGTTGCCAGCTATTTCGTCTAATGGCAGCATGACATGTTTTATATCCCTTAATTATAGTAAGATTATTGCCTGCCTCTGCTTTTCCCGGGAAAGCCGGTATATAGGATAGCCTTGTCAGCTCTTTCAGGCAAACTGTTTGTATTTGAAACTTCTGTGGTTGTTAAGCATAACATATGGAACACTTTTCCTTCTTCCTATATGCTTCCTCTGGACTAATTAAGTTATCAAAAAAAGCAATGACCGGGCATTATTCTGAATAAAGTTCACATTGTATCTTATATAAATAGTATTGGTCAGCCAGAAACTGAACAAGAGACAATGGAGTGATATATGTCAAATTTTTGTATTAGTAAGCATACATGTTGTGTGGAAGCAAAGCGCATTAGTACGACCAAGTAAAAATGTACATAATTGCTAACATGGCATTACAGTGGTCTTGTACAGTTACTATGTAAGTACATGTGTGTGTACTTTTTTATGGAACATACACTTTTCATAATACAGACTATAGACATCATCAGCAATTAAAGTATTTATACTTGTTAGTGTAATTATTTGCATAGAACTTGCATGTGCTACTCTACTTTTTGTGCAACTATATAAACATTTCTGAATGTACTCTTTATGTATGAGAAGGTGAATATTAGACTTTGTATTGACCACATTTGAATTTCAGGTCTAGATCATTAATATAATTTATAAACATAGGACTTTTACATGTTCTGGGCCTCATTTTATAAATATGTCATGTGCAGAAAGTTTCAGTCTCAGTAAACTGCTGTAAAGTTACATGAGAGTGAGAGAGACAGAGAGACAGGATGTACGATTTATGGACTGTATTTCCATTTTACAGCCATTGTACCCCGATTGAACCTCGGTGGCATCAGGAAAACAAGGTACGATACCTTAGGTGCACAATATACTTGCAGCATCTTGAAGGCCTTGTATGTATTCATGATTTGTTCCAGTCCTCTGGGAACATTAGTAATAACCTTTCAGAAGTACTGATTGCAGGGAAGGATGCTCTGCATATTAACAGGAAGTTGTTTCCCGAGGGAGTTCACAGTCTGTCTGAGAAGTGCTGAGGAGCTGGCTGAGGGAGGGGGGCTCGGGGCATGGGGATTGGGAGGTGGGTAAAATGAGTCCAATGGGCCTAGAATGGAATGATTAAGATGCACTTGAGCTAAAATAAGTAAAACAGCTGACACTGGCAGGGGATGCTGGAACAAGAGGGAATCAATTACGCTACCCTGCTTTTAACAGATTTATTTAAACTGCTCTGAGAGCGTTGTGTATGTTTAAGGCCGACATCATACAGGTACAAGGTAAGGGTGGAGTGAGACAGCGGGCACTGTACTTGCAAGTTCAAGTTAAACCACATCAGCACTTGTTCTGTTTTAGCTGATGAAGGATGGTAAACTTGCACAGCTGTTTTTAGTCGAGGCATCCCTGATGAATGGCTGAGCCGTCTACCACCCACATCAATATGAATAATAACACAGCATTTACTTTCTGAGCAATGTTGTTTTCTTACAAAGTGCTCTGTAAGAAACAAAATTGTGCTGTGTATCCACCATAATTCCCCTATTTATTAGTTTCGATTTATTATGTCTCTCTGCTTTATAATGAAGGCATCCATGTGCTATGGAGCGGTGGAAAGTAAAGTTCAGTAGGTGGAGCTGCAAACTTTATTTTCCGCTACCTGAGTTTCTGGAAGATTTCTGACTTGTTAAATTTCAGCTAAATGTGGGGTACGTCTGGCCGCGAGTGGTAGTTTCCCTATGTAAACATGTCAATAATTTCAGATGCTTCTGCACACTCCCCAGCCAATTCTGTGATCGGGTATTTCTAGACTCAGATATTCACAATTAATTCATGGACTCTGCCCTCACTCAAATTTCATGGCATGTTCTGAGATGTGGACGGCCATGTCTGGTAATTTATGCCAAGTGTCCGGACAAGAACACCTCTGTGCACAAAATTATGTCTGACAGAACTGTGGGGGTTTTTTTACCGTGTGGGTTCAGTCGACTGTTGAAAGCTGTTAAGAAGCTGCTGATATCCCAGCCCAGCTCACAGGTTTTAATCTTTTTATTATTTTCAGGTGAGAAATTTTACACAAACAATCAACATTTCAAGGTTATGTCAGTAACCCAGCAAAAATGCTGCAATGTCGTAAAAACATATTTTTATATTTTTATAATTGTTTAATAGTTTGTTTGGTTTCAGGGTCTAGTTGCCTTAGGTTTCCTCTTTGACATATCTGTTATGTTCAGTTGGATTCAGATTAGGTGACTGACTTGAGCAGTCTAGAATTGTCCAGGTTTTGGCTTTGAAAAACTCCTTTGTTGATTTTGCAGTATGTTTGGGATCATTGTCTTCCTGTAGGTTGAAGCACCCCCCAGAGAGTTTTGTGGCATTTGCTTGAACTTGAGCAGATGTTTCTGTGAACTTAAGAATTCATTCTGCTGCAGTCGTAACTGCAGTAACATCATCAATGAAGACAAGTGAGATGGTACCTGTGGCAGCCGTACATGCAAAAACCATAACTACCATGTTTCACAGATGAGGTGGCATGCTTTGGGTCTTTGGCAGTTCCCTTTTGCCTCAGCACATTGCTAGAATCAAGACTAGATACTGAAAGCTGTCTTTTACCTGCACTAAGGAACCAATTGACCCTCCCTGGTCCTGCTCTCCTTAGGTACTGTTGCTAATTCCATCAAGCTTTTGTTTGGGAAAGCTAATTTACATAGAAAACCCACTGAAAGGACAGTTATATTCACTTGCATTTGTACGTACAGTACTTTATAAAATTGAACACAAACTACCCCGTTGTTAATCAAGTGACTCTTGAGTATGTTTCAGTGCACTGCGTTTCATTCATTTCACTGAAATCTTGAAAATAAGCTTTATTTTCATGAATTAGGAGTGAGGCTACAGTTATCATATTTGACCAAAGCTTGAAGTTCGACCAGTTGATACTATACACATTACGTATACATGCTACCGGGTAATCAAGTTGTAGTGTCATCTTTATTTATTTATCTTTGTGTTCCCACCTCCTTAGAGGTCAGTCGAATAGATTACTTTTCACCCAATGCCAGTCATGTTATGTAGGCTATAAATTTGACTACTACCATTACTAATGTTAATGGTAGCATCCAATTGAATTCATTAACAAGCTAAAGTTAGCTAGTTGCATGTAACAACTAAGGTCCAAACAAGAAATTGTTGTTGCTTCATAACCAAATTCGTTCAGCAGAAAGACACACTGCACAATTTAAAACATTCCTTTTGAAGTTTTTGTGTTTTGTTTCTTTGGTGAATCCTTGTAAGATATATGTAGACACTGCCTTATAAAAGCAACATGGCACTCGAACCTGTGGTATTTCAAGAATATTGGCACGGCTAAGGGGTGTTGATAGGCATGCTGTGAAACCAAGTGCTGGCAAACCCCCTAGATGTGCCAATTTTCATGATATACCACTGATTCGAGTGCCATATCGCTTTATTATTTACCTAATCTATTCAACATTAGCAAATAAATGTTCAATCTATGCTCCATGTGCGCATGGTTTTATTGGTTTTTATTGTTGTTTTAATATACAGATAGGCTACAACTTCTCATTGTTGTTACAACCTGCATAGAAGGTAATGCTTTTGAAACAAAAGCTTGACAGAGTCCATGGTGGTTACCAACAATTGTTATGTACATGAGGGCTCTGATTGGGGGTTCAGCTAACCAATCAAGAGGGCAACAAAGGGTAAATTGAACCCACCGGTAACTAATCAGAAACACCTGTGAAGCCATTTGTGCTGAAAAGTAGTGTCCTGAAATGGGGGGCTACGTATAAAAAGTGCTGTAATTTCTACATTGTGAAACCAAAATGTATACAAATACTCTTTAATAAAAGTTGTTTGATTGGAAATCTAAAATTGTGGAGCCAAATCAGGGGGGAAAATGTCAGACAAGTTTATTATTTGATTTTGGAGGGGCAATTGTTCTACTTGAAAAAAAAACAACAACAACAAAAAAACATTTGGATTACCTAAATCAATTCTGTGTTGTCCCTGTTAAATGTAGAGTTCACTCAGCATCACTGGCTAAACCAAAAGGAAATGACCATGGAGATGCTAAAAGCAGCAAAGCATCCATTTCTATGAAGCCATTAACAATAGCTTTGCATTGCGACCAATGCATTTATCAGTTCACTTAATGAAACTGACCAGACATGTTAGCATGTTTAAATCAAGTTCACTCACTAAGAACAATATATGTTGTACAGTGCCTCTGGAAAGTATTCAAGATTAATTTTTTTTTTTTCTCATTAATCTACACACAATGCCCTATAACGGCAAAGCGAAAACAGGTTTAGAAATTTTAGCAAATTTATTAAAAATAAAAAACTGAAATATCACATTTACATAAGTATTCAGACCCTTTACTCAGTGCTTTGTTGAGGCACCTTTAGCAGCGATTACGGCCTCAAGTCTTCTTGGGTATAACGCTACAAGCTTGGCACACCTGTATTTGGGGTATTTCTTCCATTCTTCTCTGCAGATCCTTTCAAGCTCTGTCAGGTTGGATGGGGATCATTGCTGCACAGCTATTTTCAGGTCCGTCCAGAGATGTTTGATTGGATTCAAGTCCGGGCTCTGGGTGGACCACTCAAGGACATTCACATACTTGTCCCAAAGCCACTCCTGTGTTGTCTTGGCTGTGTGCTTAGGGTCATTGTCCTGTTGGAAGGTGAACCTTTGCCCCAGTCTGAGGTCCTGAGCGCTCTGGCACAGGTTTTCATCAAGGATCTTTCTGTACTTTGTTCATCTTTCCCTTGATCCTGACTAGTTTCCCAGTTCCCCACAGCATGATGCTGCCACCACCATGCTTCATCGTAGTGATGGTATTGGCCAGGTGATGAGCGGTGCCTGGTTTCTTCCAGTTGTGACGCTTGGCATTGTGGCCAAAAAGTTTAACCCTCCTATTATCTTTGGGGTCAATTTGACCCCATTCAATGTTTAACGTCTCTAAATAAATGATTGCTTCATATTTTATGACTTTTCCTAATTTAACTGGGTAAACATAAAATAAACATGATGATATGTTTTCAATGTCCTGTACACATTTTGTATGCATCGGTGTTCTTTGGGGTCAATTTGACCCCAGGCTGTTTTAGCTGTATGAAACATATAAGAAATATCAACATTTTACACACATTTGTTTTGGTTGTTTTGGATGATATTGAGGTCACTATAACATGCAATTTTATAATCTTCAAAAAACTTCCCTCTGCTTTAGGGCCCTAACATAACATAACTGTAGTAGTGCTAGAACCACTGAGAGCTCACACAACATAGGGGAGGAGCAAACATATAAAAGCTTGCACAGCAGCCTTCTAAACCATTTCTCTTGGTGCTCTGTTAGCTCTCTCTGTATGCTCTCTCCCAATTGAAAATTTCTGTATGATTTTATTTACTCTGACTCCCCAATTGTTTTTGTTTATTTTTATTGATCTTATGGGTTTGATTGCTCCTTTTTATCAGGTACTTTTGTTTTATGTTGTATTGTTAGTAACTCCTGTGTTTACTGCTGCCTATTTTGGCCAGGTCACTCTTGAAAAACTCTTGAGTTTTTTTACCTGGTTAAATAAAGGTTAATAATAATAATAATAATAATAATAATAATGACCTCTAAGAAAAGGTTTTCTGTCAGTGAGGTTTTGTCACAGCTCTTTGACAGTGAAAGCAACATAGAGGAGAATGTGTCTGAGACAGAGGATAATGTTGAGGAGGACCCTGATTATGAGGCATCCTCCTCTGATGAGAATGAGACCCTTAGTGTTGACCCTCCTGTTGTCTCTCAACCACCAGCAGACACGTTACCTTCCAAAAATGGAAAGTTATTATGGTCCATCTCCCCACTTGAACGACAGGGTAGACTTAGTGCTGCTAATGTCATAAAAATGGTTCCAGGCCCCACCAGATATGCTGTCAGCCATGTCCAAGATGCAAAATCAGCATTTGAGCTCTTCGTAACACCATCAATCGAAAAGGATATACTTGAGATGACAAGCTTAGAGGGGAGGTGCGTGTATGGGGGCAGTTGGTAAGACTTGGATGTGACCCACTTGCAAGCCTACATTGGGTTGCTCATTTTGGCAGGAGTCTACAAGTCAAAAGGCGAAGCAACAGCAAGCCTTTGGAATGCTGACACTGGAAGGGCAATATTTCCAGCCACCATGTCTCTAAAGACATTCTATGTTTTCTCCCGTGTCATACGCTTTGATGACAGAGAAACAAGGCAGGGCCAATGAGAGCTTGCAGCAATACGGGATGTATGGGACAAGTGGGTTCAGCAATTACCCTTTCTTTACAATCCAGGCCCCCACGTGACTGTGGATGAATGTCTGGTTGCGTTTCGTGGGCGCTGTCCCTTCAGACAATACATACCAAGCAAACTGGCCAAATACGATATCAAAATATGAGCAGCATGTGATGCACAGTCCAGCTATGCCTGGAATATGCAGATGTACACTGGTAAATCCCCTGGGGAAGCATCTGAAAAAAATCAGTGCATGAGGGTGGTACTAGACATGGCTGAAGGACTGAATGGTCATAACATTACATGTGATAATTTTTTCACATCGTACGCCCTAGGTGATGAACTGCTGAAAAGGAAAGTTACCATGTTGGGGACAGTGAGAAAAAACATTAAAACACCAAAAAGAGCTTTCTTTCCAATTTTAGGTCAATCAGTGAGATTTTATGGTGATTTGCATATTTTTTCATAGTCGGGTAATAGGTATTCTGGATGTATGGGGGGGGGGGGCGCGTTATTTTTAATTTAAACGGCTATTTAGGCAGTCAACAAGGAAACAAAGTACCTGACACAAACTTGTGGTAACAATTTCAATTATAATCATTTTCTGGTGGTTTAAATTGATGGGGTCAAATTGACCCCAAGGATAAAAGATGTTAGTAAATTTGAAGATAACAGGAGGGTTAATCTTGGTTTCATCAGACCAGAGAATCTTGTTTTTCATGGTCTGAGAATCTTTTAGGTGCCTTTTGGCAAACTCCAAGTGGGCTGTCATGTGCCTTTTACTGAGGAGTGGCTTCCGTCTGGGCACTCTACCATAAAGGCCTTATTGGTGGAGTGCTGCAGAGATGGTTGTCCTTCTGGAAGGTTCTCCCATCTCAACAGAGGAACTCTGGAGCTCTTTCAAGGTGGCCACAGGTTCTTAGTCACCTCCCTGACTAAAGCCCTTCTCCCCCGATTGCTCAGTTTGGCTGGGCAGTCAGCTCTAGGAAGAGTCCTGGTGGTTCCAAACTTCTTCCGTTTAAGAATGATGGAGGCCACTGTGTTGATGTGGCAGAAATTTATTTGTACCCTTCCCCAGATCTGTGCCTCAATCCTGTCTTGGAGGTCTATGGACAATTCCTTCGACTTCATGGCTTGGTTTTTGCTCTGACAAGCATTGTGAACTGTAGGACCTTATATAGACAGGTGTATTATAAATCATGTCCAATCATTTAAATTTACCACAGGTAGACTCCAATTAAATTGTAGAAACATCTCAAGTATGATCAATGGAACCAGGATGGCCCTTAATTTTGAGTGTCATAGCAAAGGGTCAGAATACTTATGTAATTGTGATATTTCGGTTTTTTATTTTTAATCAATGTGCAAAATGTTCTAAAAACCTATTTTTGGTTTGTCATTATGAGGTATTGTGTGTAAATTGATGAGAATAAAAATGAATTTAATCATTTTTAGAAGAAGGCTGTAACGTAAAGAAATGTGGAAAAAGTGAAGGGGTCAGAATACAATCCGAATGATCTGTCATTTATTCAATTGCTTCCTGTAGTTTGGTACTGTAGTTATTTGTATGCTTTATTCAGACAGGTAGAATGCAGAAAAGGGTAACAAAGAAAGAAGGGACCACTGAGAAAGTACCAGATGACCAGCTGAGAAAGTGCTTAGCCAAATGACACAGATCCACAATGTGGACATAGAAGGTTAAAAATGCTGCATTTTGGCAAGGCTGACAAACCCTGTTCCTAGAGATCTACATCCTATAGGTTATCATTTCAATCCTCATTTGGCACACCTGATTCTACAAATGAGCAGGTCAACAAGATCTCTAGGTGTTGCATGAGGTAGATCTCCAGAAACAGGGTCGGGCAGTCCTGCATTACAGTGTTTCCTGGCCTCCTGATCTGAACAGCTCATTCACACTTTCTTTATCCAGGGGCAGAAAAATCATCCTTCATGGTGGACACATTTTGAACATTTAACATTCGTGGGACTCTGTGATAGACGTGGGGCGGCACTGTGGTGCAGTGGGTAGCACTGTCGCCTCACAGAATGAAGGTTGTGGGTTCAAATCTCGACTTGGGGCCTTTCTGTGTGGAGTTTGTGTGTTCTAATTGGAGACTCTAAATTGCCCATAGATATGAATGTGTGAGTCAATGGTGTGCGTGCCCTGCAAGAGATTGGCGGCCTGTCCAGGCTGTATTCCTGCCTCTCTCCCAATGCATGCTGGGATAGGTCCCGGCACCCGTCACGACCCTGCTCAGGATAAGCGGGTATAGATAATGGATGTTTGGATGGTTTTGTTTTTTGAATAAGTAACTGCAGACAGTAAAAGTTTTACCATGAAAACATTACTGAATCCTGTTTTTATGTGCATCATCAGCCGATAGCCTGCAATTTCCATAAGCCGTTTTACAGAAGGGAATGCCCTGTCATCACTTACATGCTTATGGACTGATGACATCTTTCAAAATGTGCAAAACTATTCTATTTCTGACTAACTACTTAAATCCATGTTTTCCTCTCTTTTGGTGGTTTACATACTGAATAAACTGTCAGCCTGGTGTATTGTGGTCTCTCAGGAGCATATTTAGCTTAATTGTCTTTGCAAGACAGTCTTTACAGGCTTGCAGCCTTTTTTCCAACACAGGCCTAGGTGACCAATGTGATCAATGTCTCAGTGTCTCATCATCACGTTACATGAGACTAGTGTTTGTCACAAAGCAATCAATGCCTACTCTTGTCTTACTGGTGCCTGCCAAGCACACATCAATTTATTGGAATCTTCTCACTTGCAGAGAGAGAGAGAGAGAGCTCACACACACACACACACACACAGATTAAGTGACAAGACACTTTTAATACTAAATGCAAATATTACTCAAAGCAAAATATCCCTGGTGCTTCATGATTTCCCTCCAAATTATTTATATTTTAACATTCTACAAACTGTATAAACAATTATACAGTATGTATCACACAATATTTACTATTGCCTATGCACATTTTCTGACAGTGGGGGGGGGGGGGGAGGCTTCCATCAATAAAAAAGCAAAAATTGTGTTGAATCAATCAAGTAGCAAACTGCTAGTACATTTATCATTAATTAACAAACACAAAGAAGATGTGTTTTCATTTAAAAGGAACCATCTGTAAAAAAGAAAAAGTTCCTGGCTACAAACTAGCAGTACATTTTCTACAGAATATGCATTTACAGTGTGTACTTGCTGTCTGCATGCTTGTGGTTTGGTATGCACTGATGGCAGAATGATGACTGCACTTGCTCTGCATTACAACAAGATTGCTAGTATGCATAATGCAACACAGTCATTGTTTGGATGTTGGGCACTGATTTTTTAGAAACTGAAGCAGGGTTAGGTATTACTATGTTGTGCATCATAGTACATCTGGAACAAGGTATGGGCCGACCTGAAACAGGACTGGGCAGCTGTGTAGTATAATCGGTATGGAGCTGGTCTTGTAACCTAAAGGTCCCTGGTCACTGATTCTCAGGTGGGACACCATTGTACCCTTGAGAAAGGTACGTAACCTACATTGCTTCAGTATATCCAGCTGTATAAAGTAATGCTGTGTGTATGTAAAAGTTTGTGTTAGTTGCTCTGGATAAGAGCGTCTGCTAAATGCCTGTAATGTAATGTAACTTCGATTTTATTAATTTGGTTTACTAGGTTATTCTGTTTCAATATCAGCAGATTGAAAAGGCTTTTTGGCTGGACCGCAACAGCGGGTCCAGCACTACAAACGCGAATGTCTGTGACTGAGTGACTGCGTGACTAAGTGGGTGATGAAGTTACACCATTGGTTGGCCGAGTTATGAAGTTACACCATTGGTCGGCCGGATCACGTGTGTTAGGTCCAGCCATATGCTAGGTTTTGACCTGGTCTTGTTTCCACAAGATAACTATCAGGCTTTAATTGCTATACATTGCTAAGTGTCCTTGCTTATGATATTAGGTCCATCAAGATTTTAGTGCTTCTTCTTGGAGATTTACAATTAGTGGATAACAACCTAATTTGGCTTGAAGGCATTAATTTGTGCTTGCTTGTGCATATATGACATTTTAACAAACCTGTTCTATTTTTAATTGCTGTTTGTTATATGTGAATGCACCGTCAGGATTGCTACTTAATTTTGTTGTACACTGTGCAATGACAGTAAAGGAATCTATCTATCAAAAAATCGAGTTTGGCATGCACAAAGCACACGCATGCTATACAGCTTTAAAATATCCATTCCTAAATGCTTTCTACATACCAAATTATTGCTACCACAACAATGTCATGCTACAAATAAACCTACAAGAACACGTGTTTGAAACTAAATAAGCCAAAACAATGCAAATCTTGTTTTGCTACACTTGTTCAGGGAAGTAATGTGTTCATGTTTACAAGGAGTGAGCTTCTGGTCATTTTAATTATATCTGTGTCACTCCCTGAAAAGAGCTGGACTCTTTAAACCAGTGTTGTAAAGGTATGGGGCATATTGCCGCTCCTCCAACTCAAACTATAATGATGGAAAGTGGACAGTCTGAGGCCCATATTAAATTTAACTACGATGTACAGTCATTTTCCATGTGTACGTGCAGCTTATAATCTGTAAGAATTTACAATAATTGTGGAAGAGTCCTATACATGTGTTATTTTGAATATTTTCTGTACTCTGTTCAGAATAAGCCAATATATGTATAATGAAGACATAGAATAGATGAGTCAGGATATTCTGCCAAGATTCTGTTTGATAAAAAGTTCAGCTTGATCTGCTTGATTGTAAGTTGCAGCCTTGGAAAGATGTACCAATCATTATTTGTGCCACAAGCATCTGATTAATGTTTCCGTTTTCTGTCAATGCAGTGGAAGACATACATTAAGTAAAAAAAAAAAAACAATAAAAAAAAAACAATCACAATCCATTTTCAAACTGAATTTTATTCTGTGTAGTTTATTCTGTACTTTCTACACAGTCAAACTACATTGTATCAAAAATAAAAGCATGTTAACCACATGTGAATTGTCTGATTACAAATCTAAAGTTGTTGAGTACAGAGCCAAATCAAGAAAAATATGTGTCTTTGTCCCAAATGTTATGGAGCTTGATTGTTTTTTGGTTGATTCTCAATTCACATTTTAAGAAATTTCAAAACTGGACAAAAATCTATTGACTATAAACTCAAAAGGGCAACAATTCAATTTAACATCCCCTTTATGGGATATGTTGGGTGAGGTAAAGAGAGGGTGAAATAACAAGCATAATCACAGAAGCCTTCAAATGCTTTCACAGCTTCCTTGAGTCCTGGAAATAACCTACTCCTAATGAAGACAACTTAAAGTTGCCCTGGCCCTTTTGAGCCAGCTCAGAGTACAGTGACAGAAGAGCAGACATCTCAAAGCAGAGGCCCCAGCTATAGAAGAGAGAAGAGAATACAGGTATTAGCTCATTTATCACCACTCTCTCTCTCTTTCTATCTCTCAATAAGGAAGACAGAGCAGGAAATCTATTCCACTCCGTTTTAAACAATATTCTCTCCATCTTTGTCATCCACAGCTATTGAAATCTCGGCAAAGGGCAGTGAAAAATTGGTATGTCAGCTTCAGGGCTCGTATACTGTGGGTACACATTGAACGCAGCAGAAGGCATGCACAGGGCTTTTTCAGCTGAATTTTCCGCACTGTCAGGCTAACGGGACAATCAAAACACTGCAACAACAGCTTTTTTGGTGAAGGGTGTATGATAGCGTCCGATAGCATTCAGTGTTATGATGATAAAAAGACCTTGTCAGGGCACTCAAACATGTGTCACTACTCCATACTTTGTTATGGCTGATGTCCAGAAATCCATTAATTTATCTTTGCTTATGTCAGTGGACAAGAGAATGTAATAATTTATAAACACTCATGTGCACTACAGCTAACAGCACACTGAAAAATAGATTTTCTAGTCACATTTTTTGTCAAAACTGATAATATTTTTTTATGGAATTTCAATTACATATATTTTGTCAAAATGAATAGTTATTAGAAGTTTCAATTACCCCCCGATATGCTTACATTGTGATATACCTACGTAACTGGAAAATGTGTGTGTGTGTGTGTGTGTGTGTGTGTGTGTCTGTGTGAAGTTTAAATTGGGACATTGTATTTAGCATAAAACAAAGTAGATATATTTTGTATTTGGAAGGGTCTTTCAAAATATATTTTGTCTATCTTTATTCCTATGACACATAAGAGTGGTATAACTGGAATAAATCATTCTTGGTTGCTGCATTAAAATAAAACACTCTGCGTTGCTTAAGATCCATGTCACACCACCCATCAAGGTTTATTTTCATACAACACCACAGTCCACATCATGGTTTTATCCCTTACTTAATGAACACCACCTATACTTATACTTCTTCAAATGAGACACTTCACTTTAACAGCAGCCCACTAATCTGTATACAAGAGCTAGAGGTGGAACGCTGGGGAAAATAAGGTCATTTGTGCCTCCATGAGTATCATCTTGACAGGGCTGATGACAGTTTCCATGAAATGCGATGTGCGAGGCTGACAACTGTGAATTAATTGACAAGGCTCTGAGAGGTTGTTCTCTAATAACATATCGATCAGGCAGGTCAGATATGCAAAACATCTGCCACAAAGAAACACTCAGAACTCTGGTAGAATATGTGATACAGAGCATGTTGATCACTGATAACATTAAGATTATCACACAAATCTTGCATGGCACCCAGTTCCGCAACTTTCACAACTCAAACCAAACGCTGTGAGGCCAGATGCCGGTTTTTTAAACATTTGCTTTCACTCTGGATTGTAAAAAGACTACTAGGCAGATCATGGTTTGGTTACGCAAAACAAGAGGGGGAACAAGGAACGAGAGAGAGAGAGTGGCAGGCATGGAGATTTTTTTTAATCTGCTTTTTTGGTGATTTTTCTTCATCAATCATGGATTTGTGGTCAGTGTTGAATGACACTAGCCAAGCGTTAGCTAAATAAAATATATAATTAAAGAGTGAAAAATGTATGAAATATCCTAGGAAGGGTAACAAAGTAAAATCATTCTCAGTAGAGGGGTCAGTTTTTGGAAGGGACATTTAAATTGCATATTTTCAGGAAACACCTGTTTTCAACAAGGATAACTTCTTTTGAAAGTGTTTCAGTGCTACCTGAGGATTGACACTAAACTATCACATCTGGAAGCATAACGGCAAAAAAAGAATTCCTTCTGCACATTACACGTCATGTCTGAACTTGAACAAGATCCTTTACAGAAACATTGAATCATGAAGGTCAGTTTTAAAATGGATTTTTATTTAGGCCACTAAAGTCATGAATTATTAATACACGATCTCCAAAGAGTGGCATTTTCCATGTCAGAAGGTCTATTTTACAAGTTATATTTCAAAATAATGACCACATATTGATTTTTATTAAACCATTTCCTATGAATTGACATGAGTGATAGATTCTTTATAGGTCAGTCATAAACAATGTCTTTGTATAAATGTATTGTTTCTTTTATACCCTCATTGTGGCTGTACTTGATAAACCTGGTTAGCGATATCATAAATTTAATGGTTTTAGTGTGCATGTACTTATTAACATGTACATCTATCAAACTCTATTTTGGATTTTTTCACATCAATTTTTTTGTTTTGTTTTTTTTATATTAGTTTGATTGCTTACAGTTATCATGACTTATGACTGACCACCACAGTGTATTCAGTTATACTGCCCTTAAATAGCAGTAACATGAAAGGATTTAACAGGCTGTCTATAAATAGTAATTGTGATTTAGAGGCCCACGCTTATTCTGTTTTTGTTTTTTTTAGCAATTCTGTATTATTCCACAAGGTCTACCAAACATGTTAATGTTTTCTGTTTTAAATAAGACAAAACATTTGAAAATCTATGTGGTGAGTTTAGGTTACCAATACCATACCAGGCTACTCAGCTAGAGAGATGTAAAGCACATTGAAAGCTTACATCCAAGTACTTACTATGAAGTTAATATTCTCTAAGTCAAACATTTGTCACAGTTATAAGACTGATCAATTTGTCTGAGCTGCTTTCATAGATCACTGCCATAGAAAACAGGATGCAGAGAAAACAAAGGTACTGTGTGATTGCAGGCAGGGGACAACACGACACAGCTTATGACACTGCATCATACTTGAGCAGTCAGCTGTAACCATTACACTCCTCATCATCTCAGTCACTAAGACATCTGGGCATCTCAGCTCATTAGGAGATTTAACCTGTTCAATGTCAAGCCTGGAGAAAAAGGGAGTGGGATGCCAATGATACCATTTCTGACCCACACTTTCCTCCTGTAGCTTTAAATATCACCCTCTTTATGTCTCACCGGATGGCTGACAAAAAGAGGATAGATATGAACCTCTCTTGAATCACTAAATTTGTTGGCAGAATTTACTACAGTATGATTTCTTCACCATCAGATTATGTCATAGACTTGCATATCGCTAAACTGATGAGATATACTGTATCTCTGAAACTGATATGGATTGCTCAATTGCTTGATGAACATGCATAAAAACTGTTTAATGTCAGTAAATAGTTTGATCTTTCATTTGTTTTATTCTAGGTTCTGTGATGCTTTGTTTTATCTTATTGGTGTAGCCATGAGCCTGCTATAGAAATCATATACAGATACAGCACTTGGGAATATATAGACAGTTATAATACATTATATTCAAATGTTATTATAAGGAGTTATTTTCTTACTCCATTTATGCATTTTAGGTGCACGGCAATGCCAGGATTTAGCAAAAGCCTCAGGATATTATTTTAATGTTGGGACATTATTACAGAATTAAGTATAATCACAATTGTACTGGATCAATAAGCAGCCATTATATTCAGACAAAACATTTTGAAGGGTGGGTAGCATAATTTGATTATTTAACTTCTGTCTCAGCTTAAAGGGGTAATGGTGAGCTTCCCGTTTATCTAGGTTAACGCAAAAAAAAAGCCAAATGAACTGTTCCATGAATAACCTCTATTGACAGGTAGCACGCACCTTGTTTAAAACAACTTCCAGAAAAGGTCAGCTAAGCCATTTTACCATTGACTGTGGCACTCAGCCAAAATGACGACTTGATGTGTAAATCCTCAGAACTTAAACTCTTATATGTACAATGTACTCACAATGAACGGCACATCAAAGTAAATTCAATATGTAATGATAATATGATGGACCTTCCGGTATTTAAATACACTATTACAGTAAATCTATCATTCTGTTCCTCATTTTAATTGTGCTGGTGATGTCTATGGTTGAAATCAGACTGCAAATAAGGCAGTACTAATACAACCTAACAGCAATTTCTGTAATAAAGCAAATTGGTAATGGAAAATCTCCTGCCTGTAAAATGCTCTCTTATCTGAACAATTCCTGTAATCATGGAAAGGTACTATGCAGTTATAGTAGCATTGACTTAATTTGATAAATAACAGTACTCTGTCATGTTGAATGCAAAAGGCATTTAAGGTGTTACTTCAAAGTAAATTCAAGTATAATGTATGCATCTATGTACCTTGTCCACTATTGAATTATTGAATAGTTTTAAAGAAGGTTGGAGGTCTTTTGGAGTATTTTATCTTTTAAAGTGTGTATTGTGCTAGACCCACATATTCTTACAACTCCAACTGTGACACAAACTTTATGGACATCATTGTGACAATACATACACTCCAATACTATGGTGACTTTTGAATCACCAAAGGTCATTGTACAGTAAAAACAGTAAATATAAACAAAGCAGTATGAGACCATGTGACTAATGATATTCCAAGGGTCTGTGGACATTGACTGCCATAAAATGTCTGACTTTATGACAGCTGGAAAAGGATCCATAGTCCTGATAGTATAAGGAATAGGAAATCACAAGAGCGAAATTTTGTCACCAAATTCTGTCAAGATTGTCACCAGACTCCTTGACTTTGTTTATAATTGTGCTCTATGTCAGATGATTGTAAATGGCTTCTCTGTAATTCCCCTTAGTACATTCATTTACATAAGGCAGAGATATCTGGAAAGGGCATAGTGTCTTCTGGTTATTGGTCTGTTTCTAGTGCTTAATTTAAGTCACCAATTGGCCAAAGAGTCAATACACCATGTTCCCAAGGCCTCATATGCTGCAAACTGAAAAGGAACCTCCACAAGCTGCACACGCGGTGTCCTTCCATGATTTGAATTTAAGATCTCACATAAATAGCATGAAACTTTCCTATCCTAAAATTACAGATCCACCAAAGGGTACATTGAAGGGTAGAATAAACTACAAGAAAGAAAAGATATCATTGGGAAAGCCAAAGATAACTTTTGAAAGAGGTTTGCGTTAAGCAAGAATTTGACATCTTTAGTGGGTATTCTAGATTACTGCAATTACGAGCTCCATTTGTCTCCTCTGTGAGGAAACATTAGGATTCCTGAGAGATATATGTAGAGGTTTTGGACACGTCTCTGCATAATAACAGCAAATCAAGATAGCACAGAAACCTCTTGCAGAACATGGACATGGACATGGTAAGCTAAACACCCTAGGTAAGGCCAAGTATCTTAATTGTCTTAATTGGTTGTACTGCATGTTCTGGAACCAATCATAACATTGGAGATCTGTTTACTGGCCCAAATGTCCCATGCAGATAACTCCATTTACAAATTAAGCCAGCCTTACTACACCCTCTGCACAGACACTGTGGTGATTTCTAACGGAAAAGTATCTGAACCTACATGACATTTACATATCATTTACAGGGTGGCACAGTGGTGCAGTGGGTAGCACTGTTGCCTCACAGTAAGAAGGTCGAGGGTTCGAATCTCGGCTTAGGGCCTTTCTGTGTGGAGTTTGCATGTTCTCCCCGTGTCCACGTGGGTTTCCTCTGGGTATTCCGGTTTCCTCCCACAGTCCAAAGACATGCAGGTAGGCCGATTGGAGACTCCAAATTGCCCATAGGTATGAGTGTGTGAGTGAATGGTGTGTGCTCTGCAACAGATTGGCAGCCTCTCCAGGGTGTATTCCTGTATGCATTCCTGCCTCTCACCCAACGCACGCTGGGATGGGCTCCAGCACCCCCCGCGACCTTGCTCAGGATAAGCAGATATAGATAATGGATGGATGGATATCATTTACAATTGATTAGTTTAGATTATCCTTACCAACTGAAAGATTAGTAAGATTATCCTTACCAACCAACCATTCTTTTAATACATATGTTTAAAGAAGCAGGGGGATTTCAAGGTTTGTGACCTTCATTTCAGTGGTGGTTTTTGAGATGAGACAGGACTGAAAACTTACCTTTCAAATTGATCACTGGTCTCATTCTATTATCACTCATTTTCCTCGATTAACAATGCTTCTATTATTTAAACACATGTATAATTCCAGGTGTTTTTTTTGTTGCTTTAATTAAATGAAATGCCTGAAACTGGAGGTCTGAATTACGGTGGAATATTTTATGTGAGAAAGACGATGACAAGGCTATTTTCATTTTCTGTTTACAATTTAACAAAGGTTGTCGGTTATAAAGCATGACAAATCAATTATAAAGCCTGCTATTCAACGCAGAATGTACTAAATTTTGCCGTTGAATTATCTGTGACCTTGGTATTTTAAATTATTAAAGGTCCACGCACCTGGATTCAAATTGTGGTTATATTCCCCAGTGACGATTGACATGTAGTTGAAAACTTAGGCACATGTATGATATTTCTGGAAACACATCATTCTGTTGAAATAAAACTGTTCTCATCTCCAAATATTACATCCTCAACACTTATTCAACCCTTATGCAAATCATGGCATTGTGTGTTTATGAATGATAAATTGTACACTGTTGGTTTGCCCATGTGTATAAATTCAAGTTTCCCAGTCATACTGTAATGTGGGATTAGTGTATCACTACAGTTTCAGTTCTTTCATCTAATCTCAGACCTTCCTCCTTCTTCCTCTTCTCTTCCTTCTCTCTGCTTCTCCCCCTCCTTTCCTCTCTTTTCCCTCTCCTTTTCTCCTTCTCATGATCATTATTAACAGAGCATATCCTGAAGTCAGTTACTAATAATCAGTTCCAAAATTAATTAATGTTTCCCCTTACAACTATTAGGGGTTTCCATGATGGCTTAATGTACCAGTAGCCGAAAACAATCTGGCTGGCTAACTACTAATCACAATGACAACAGGAGCATTTGCATGGATTACAAGGGTGAAACATTCAAATGAAGTCACAAAAATGTGGATAATGTCATTAGAAAGCACATCAGGTTGACAAAATTCAGTTCCCTACTGTGAAATAATTCTAATATTAGAATATAGCTGCAGGCCAAGGAATGCACAGAGACATCTGAATTCATAATACAGTGAATAAATGAAAGGCTACAGAAAGCTCACAGACTATGTAATGTTAAATTAGCTTGTAGCATCAGTTTTGGACACAAGCACAAAGCATGCATTTTCTCCATAATTCTCTGACAATTATATACTGAATAGGGATGAGAAAGGTTGGCAAGGTTACACTGCCATATATTTCATCTAAGAAATGTAATGAGTCCAGACTTAAGTTGTCATGACTGAGAAGCACAGCTAGCTTCTGCAAGTAGTCACTTAACCTATTTAATAACCCTTTTAAATCATTCATTAAACTGGGTTATGGTTCAGGGGCACTTTAAGGCTTTAACGCATATTAAACATTCCTTTTGCTCCACTCCATACCAGCAGATTCATATATATACACACACACACACACACACATATATATATATGAAAAGTAGTATATAACTGTATATGTATATAACTGAAAGTAGTCATGTTTAGTAATTTGTCACATATCCTTTGTATACAATGACTGCTTGCAGTCTATGATCCATAGACATCATCAGGTGACGAGTATCTTCTTTGACGTCGCTGCACTGCCAGGCCGATACTGCAGCTATCTTCAGCTCCTTCTTTGGGGGCTAAGTGCCTTAGGTTGTCTCTTCGGCCAATGAAAAGCATGCTCATTTGTATTAAGATCAGGTGACTGACTTAGTCAAGACTTTTCCAATTTCTGGCTTTGAAAACCTCCTTTGTTGCTTTAGCAGTATGTTTGGGATCATTGTCTTGCTGTACAATGAAGCACTGTCCAATACATGCCCAAGCCATTGCACCTCCACCACCATGTTTCACAGATGGGGGGGGGGGGGGGTCTTTGGATCTTGGACAGTTCTTTTTGACCTCCACAATTTCCTCTTTCCATCAGACCAACACAAGTGAATCTTGGTCTCAGCTGTCCATATGACCTTTTTCCAGAGCTCTGTGGGAGCTCTTTTAGGAACTTCTTCACAAAGTGTAACCTGGTTATCCTGTTTTTGTGACTAACTAGTGATTTGCATCCTTCAGTGTAGCCTCCGTAGTTCTCTTTGTGAAGTGTTCTGCGGACTTCACGCCTGCATCCTGAAGAGTGTTTCTGAACTGTCAGACTGGTGTTTGGGGGTTTTCCTTCATTATGTCGAGAATTCTTCAGTCATCAACTGTTGAGGTCTTCCTTGGCCTTTGCGATTACTGAGCTTAGCTGTCATTGCTTGCCCATGCTGTTAAAAAAAAAAATTATTGAAAAAAAACGAGGAGTGCCAAACAGAACAGTAACTAATGACATATAGAAAGGGATGCACCACAAATGGGAATGCCTGCACCCTGGCCTACTCTGTCACCATGCCTGACACACTAAGTGAGGTACCTTAGAGACTGCTGTCAATGGGGTTAAAATGGCTGCATTATAACGCCGCGTGATAACTAGAGTCACCATATGCCACTATGGGCCACATAGCTGTTTGAGATAACTAGAATCTCTTCGGGTCCAACAGTGAAAGAGGACACCCCCGCCACCAGTACATTCAGACACATGTTTGATCAATGAGGTGTCTCTGTATGGACTGTATGGCTGTTAAGAGGCGTCATCATACTCATCTCTGTAAACTACTCCACCATCTGTTTTGGGACAAAAAGAAAGTAGGGAGAAATATTCACTGTATGTCAATATAGGTCCCCCTCCCCACAGCTGTCTCCAGTTAATTACTAAATCCTAGTGTGGCTGCTGCTTTTTCTTTCTATAGACTTTTTTTTAATTTATTTATTTTTTTAAAGCCACAGTAGTTTTAATAGGTTTTTTTACTATCTATACTTAAATGTGACATTGGAGCGAATGTGTTTAAAGGGCAACACTGTACACTATCATAAATGAAAGAAGAGTTGATTTTACTGATTTTGCTGTGAAATTTTCCACGTTCCGAGCAAAAATATATTTCCTTCCATTTGCAAGTGCAAAATCATGCACCACCCAAAGAGAATTGATCTGGGAATGAACACTGGTGCATCAGCCTGCATGCACTTGATTCAGCCAGGCTGATATTCCTTTTGCATTTTGCATATTCATTAGTGCCTTAATCTAGGCGGCATGCAGTCAAGGGTACATGAGAGATAACCTTAAGAGTTCATTTGTGAGGATGTTTATCTGTGACGCAGTGTGGGGGAATGTCAAGAAGCGCAGGCTGTCAGCGAGAGCTCAACTGGGTGTGCGCATACATGATTTATGTAGTTTGTGGAGAGAGGGGCGACCTTCCTACACTCTCCCCATGCACAGCCCTGATAAGGTGCATGGCTTCACCGAGCAGACAGAAATACTCAATATTGCTATAGTGATGTGTAAAAATTAGGATAGAGGTTTTTCTGATACTATTTATTGAAATAGGACTGAACCTTCTTGTTGTTCAAAGTACATTTGCAACAAGGCTATGCAGTGGTGTCTAAAATCGTATCGCACTTAAATGCAACTGAAATGACTGTGCATAAACCAAAGAACTCCTGGGCAAGCTCTTGTCCAGCGTGAACCTGGCTCTTGCCATTCAAAATCCTCTTAAATGAACTTTGTGAGAAAACACTTAACAGTGATTGGACACATCTGAGTAGGACCTCAGAAGAGCTAAGCTCACAAAAAAACGGTTTCTACTGTCTGCTGTAGAAATGAATGAATGTGCCAGAATGTGAAATGTGTACAGCTGAGTACAGCCGGGATCAGTATATTTAACAGGACAAGTATACTTTACACCTAATGATATAAGCGTAACAGCAGTCATAATGTATACACCATGTTTTTTACAAGAAGCATGGCAGAAAATGAAGTGAAACATATACATCAAAAACCCTTCAATGTGACAAATATGCAATAATCCAGGAAATCGGAAAGAGGCAAATACTTTTTCACGGCACTGTATATCTTCCTTATTTTCCTCAATATGTACTGTATGTATGCATGTAAGGGAGCAACTGCCTAAGTTAAGGCTTATGCTTTACAGAGAGGAAGTGAGGTAATTTCTTGTTTATTGATTTAGTCTTTGTTTTTGTCTAAACAGCATCATTAAGCTAAAATGTAAAGAAAAGTAACCCTCCCACTATCTGTCCCTGATTGTGCCATGGAAAATTATTTGCCCACTTCCTGATTTTCTCCATTATTGCATTCCATTATTATTGAACATTTAACACTGAATGGTCATAAAATATATGCACAAGTTTCGCAATCCCACGCTGAATTTTCAGCCCTGATTCAACCAGCATGTGCTCTTAAGATGTTGTAGTAAAGGACCAAGTCAGAAGGTGGAACCATGTCACTGGTTTCATGATGGCTAAAAGTAACAATACAATGTTTACCACACGCTCCTGCGGCCATTAACCTGCTCATTATATTATCTGTACGTGTAACACTCTGCAACCTGTATCTATCAATGACACCAAATTGATAAATCTACAAACTCTCCATGGTTTTGCTGATGCTATTCAGGTGTTGCACCCTCAGTGGTGGGTCATCAGTGTAATGACTTCTTTCAGTTATGGGGGCTAAAACCTGCCCCGCAAACCACTGCCAATGATGAGTGAACACAGCCTTTAAGATATAGGAGCTGATTTCTGGACCAAAAAGCAGAAAAACCTTAGCAGTATTATCTTTATTTTCTTTAAATTTATTAAATAATGTTGACAAATTCCATGTCCATGGTCAAACCCATGTCACTGGCAACAAATAAACTGCATCTCCTAGGTTTCCTCGAGACAATTCTATGACCACGGGATTAATGTTTTGGAGCATTATTGTTGCTATTTTGTGTACTTAAATAATTCTATCCAAAATCAATCTGGTATTTGACTATGACGAAGTTCACAACCTCTGTCAAAATAAGGAGCAGCAATGTATACAGTTGCATGTGAATAGCTGTGGTTGAAACCCTGTACTTGAGTTCAAAATGTCACTCGGAAGAAAAGATCTTGAATTGATTTGTATTTGCGATCTCTCCTTCCCCACAAACAACCCGACCAAAGAAGACATACATCTGTTTTGAATCTGAAAGCTATCCAGTGCCTAATTCACCTAATTACAAATGAAAAAAAAAATTATAAATAAATTTATAATACTCATATACATATACATTTTCTTAACTGTGCACGTATGTGTGTGTTCATGTAATGTCAGATTAGATTGTGTATTTATTCTATATTCTTCACTGTAGATATTACATGTGCTTGGCTCCTGAGTGGCAGCTTCAATATTAAATATCCTTCAGGAATGTGAATGAGGGTGTGGTGCACAGGGATTTGGTGTTTGTTCTTACCTGAAATGCATTGTATGTCCAATACATACAAAGAATGTACGTTTTGAATTTCTGCAACTGTACATATGCATGGTTTCATATACGTTTATGTATATTATTTCTTCTTTAATGCTGTCTCCATAGCTCAGGTAGATGGTATTAGTGGACTAGGAACATATCAAGCCTCCCCACCCCACTGAATATTTATTGATTAACCTTTATTTATACACACAAGGATGACTGAGCATACGTGCTTTTGCAGCAATGCTTTGTGAATGTCCCCCCTCCCCAACTATTTTTTTTTTTCTAAGTCGTGTTTCTCTTGAATCTTCCTGCTTCTTCAGCTTTGTCATTTGTAGTCCTTTGTAACTGTATATTGCCTGGAATTATAATTTGCACTTCAGCAGAGATCAAATTTCATGCTGTCACCAAGATTTTGTTGACACATACCGTGTTCTCTCCTGCCATTTTTTAAACTAGAGTTTCTATTGAAAACTAGAAATGTGTGTCTCAAGAATGTCCTACACTCATATTTGATCATTTAAATACTAATAATCATAATCATAGTCAATGTCGTATCAATCATAGCCAATTTGAGTGTCCGGCATGCCTGGCAGCCATTGGTTACTTTGACTCAAGTGGCTAATGGAGGAGGTGTCTTTTCCTGTCTCTCTCCATGTTTATCCTCCATTTCCTTATACTCTGAAATATTGTCACCAATTTGTTACATAATTGCAAGCAAGGAGATGGAGGCCGATCTGAACAACTTCTCTTTATTTTCTGCACCTGCCATTCACATCTACTTCCTGCTCGTCCTCTCTTCTTTTCTTTCTATAGTGCCCTTTAGGAGACAGTTTGTATTAATGGTTAATGTAGCCATATCCCCCATGTGACCCCTAGTGGTTTGAGTGCCGGTGCCCACAGAATGGTGATAAAGTAAATAGCCTATCCACACCGCAAATACGAGGTGAGTGACGTGGTGAATTTTATGTTATACTTGTATGTGTGATTAAAAAAAAAAAAAAAAAACAGTACAGTAGCATTTTTATATACATTTTGTGTATACCTTGAATAATTCTTTGCATATTTCCTGAATTTTGATACACAGTCTTGATGGCACACAGGTGCCCTTCATATAATGCCATAAGCTCTCTGCTGTGTGTTGCCACAAAGTTGTAAGGGCTTATTTAAGAGTAGCACAGCCAGGTGAAAATTACTTTTAATTAAGCAAGTGAACAAAACACATTTTTGCTTCACCCCATCCACTCTTTCTGTATTGTGCACAGGTTTACTTTCTATTTTTCTCCTTCTCTGCCTCACTCCACTCTTTGCATATCTCTTTCCCTTTGTGACGTGACAAAAAAATATGAAATGGAATATCAACAATGGGAAAGAAATATCTGATTCAGTTCACGATTGAGCCTGCCACAAACATATTTTAAAAATATGACAAAGGAAGAATCCTGAAGGAAAGAATTTAGGCTGTCACCTGAAGTGGGGAGACACCGTGATGTTTGTGTTTACCATTAGAACTGGGACACACTTAGCTCTCTCCGATTCCATAGAGAGTGACAAGAGCTGCTGGGGTCTTGCTCTCTCGTTCCTTTTCATCAGCTATTAGGCAGCTGTAATGTGATGCCAAGTCATGCTCCACGGTCTTCGTTATGATGCAGAGCAGTGTCCCATCTTTATTTATTCCGAAGCATTGCATGTCACACCTGACAAACACAGCTTGATGTAGAAAAACCTATATCTTGTGTGTTGGGAGTTTTAAAACCAACCCCATATGGATGTATATGGGTGTCTGGACAAATCAAACCAGTCAAGGCTTGATTGTTTTACAATGCATGATGATAATAATGATAGTTCTTTATATCACAGAGAATTATCTTCAATGTGACTTCTTTATACATGAATCCATTGTTTATTTTGGAATAATCTTAATATATGACTAATATATTAAACTTATTAAGATTAATATATGACCCCCCATAGTTGATTGGTCAAGCACTTTATGCCCAACTAAAAGCACCTAATTTGATATTCTGGAATCATTAATGCTATTGTTAAAAGTATGACTAACAACCATGCAAGGTAAAGTATGACATAAAATGTACCCTTTATAATAGAAACTCCCTTAAAACCCCCCTTTTAGGACGTGTTCAGCATAATAGCTGAATTCTTAATTCGGCAAGTGATATTCAATTTTCATATGTTGACATTGTTCTTGCCATTCACTTGCCAAACATTTTGCAAAAATGCCAGGTGCACTATGTGACTTAAAAAATCTCAAGGTCACAGAATCTGTCACGGTTGAGGAGGGTGGGACGCAATTGCGGACCGAGGGGATCTAAAAGTTAACCCTGAGGGATAACCACCAAATCGCTGAGCGATAGAAAGGGAAGGGGAAAAACCAAATAATAAAGAGCGAAGTAATCACTCTCTCCACTCACTGAAACTTCTGTCAGCGGGCTCAGAAAACTAAAAGAAATTAAACACCGCCGCAGCGTAGCTGCCCAAAAAGAAAACCCCCACTAGAAAAAACAGAGTGGGGTCACTTACAAAAGAAAAAGGATATTCGCAGCCCGGCGGGTAGAAAACAAAAAGAAAACTAAGAGACGAGGACAAAATGTCCTCCACAGCGCAGAGAGATAACCAACTCGAGAAGAAACTAAACGGTGATCAAATCAGGCAGATAGGATCAACACGGTAACTTCTGCCGATTCTCACACCCCTACACACTAAGAGTCTGACAAACAATGAGTCTGCGCTGAACCCCAGAAATCAGGGGCTACATATAGGCCTCCTACACCTGACCCTCATCAGGGATAATTAGCTCAGACACATACCTGTGAGGTGCTATCACCTCACCATAGAACTCATACACCTGCCCCTCGTCAGGGTCAATTAACCCACAGAAATCAGAGAGAGGTGCCACCACCTCACAGAATCTCTCTGCCATTGGATTATTTCAGCTGACCAATATCATATGGTTTCCAAGGTCAGTTTGGCATTCACACTGCTCTCACTGTAAACATACTGTGTGATGGTTCTGCATAATCCAATCACCCTACAGTTGTCAATGGAGACTATGTCCACTTATAATCTTTATTTGTACATTATTTTGTATGGATCAAAGACTAATTTGGATGCATGACTGGTTAACAGATGAAAACAATGCTACTTCATTTCTGTTTTAAAGAAACACAAAAGAATACCTGTTTAGCAATTAGAATGTAATCTGTGAAAAATGTTTTGGAACAGAAACCCCCCCCCCCCCCTTTTCATTATTATTGTCTTAGGTATATTCAAATTCAGTTACAGTTTTGTGTTTTGTGGATTGCTATGAGAAAATACCCCTAGAAAGAGAGCACAGGCAGGTAATAGATGTCAAACATCGTTGTTTGATAGTTACTAGTGTTTTTCTCAGCTTAATGTATGATTTAATTAGACCTTTGCACAATATATTGATTAATTTTGTCATTTTAAGGTAACAATTAACTAAACTATTTAAATGTAAAACCCTCTTCCTGTTTTGGGGATAACACTGTTTCTAAAAAGCAAAAGTAAAAAATGTTTGATTTGTTGTACCTTTAAAATATAAGTGTTCTTTGCAGACTGGGAAGGGTTTGCAGTTGTTTTTCTGCACTCTGATCAATATCGTTCTCCCATTAGAGCATGCTTTGTAAACATATACCATTTGTCATTTCACAAGGACAGGACAGCATGGGTATATTTATATTTTGGTATTATAATTACAGTCCCTGTAGACTATGTGAATGTCCATATGAGAGGGAATTGTTGTTTTAATGCATCCTGTAAAAGCCAATCTTTGGCACTGAGGGCATGTTACTGGCAGACAGCGTTGAGCGCATGGGAATCTGTAAGCAAAGCACAAAGATACTGAAGCAAGGGGCAGCATGAGGAGCATAATACCCAAAGGACAGGTTTGGAAATATTAAATCACCCAGGACTGCAAATGAATGTGGGCTGAAATTGAAGAAAGCTCCAGGCAACTTATAGGTTCTTGCAAGCACCATCCCAGGATAAGGTCTCAATATACCCATTGAGCACAAAAAAAATATCCTCTAAACTTATCAAGTTTATTTCAGAAGTGAACGCAAACTCTGTGTGGCCATACCGGCTGCAGTGGATTGGTGCTGATAATTGCAAGATGGAATTAAATAAAATCACCCCAAATCAATAATGAATTTAACACTGGACTAGTCACCACTTAGTGTAGGTCAATTACAGTGCAGCAAATGGGTGCACATTTTCAGCACAATAAAAGGTATTTGTGTTGAGTTGGTGACGAGTCTAGTTGGACTAGCTGACTACAATATAATCAGTTGTAGATTTGAGGTACTAATGCTGAACTTTGAAATGCATGTTATGGTCAGATGACACCAAAATTGAACTCTTTGATGAGGCATAACAATGGCCAGTTTGGATGTTGATAGAGGGACCCTTATTTTGAAAAGGATGTCGTACCTACAATAATGGATTGTTATCCATCCAGTGATGGATCTTTGCTAATACAGTTATTTTCCCATATTTTGTTCCTATGAGTCTTGTTAAGGTCAAGTAAATTATGAACTCCAGCAAGTACCATTATGGCCAAAGACACTGTGGCCAAAAATGTGGCATAACTACCTCAAACTAGGTAAAACTAGGCTGCAAATAAATAGTTCCACAAGACAGCAATCTCAAGTATACCTGAAAATCCACCAATACATAGTTAACTGACCACTAAATTACTATTTCAATTCCCATTTCAGACTTGAACTGAATTAGTTTGGTTTTGAATTAAAAGGGGCAGCCCACAAGTGCAGACTGAAGGATCTTGAAATAGTCTATATGGAGGAATGGTCAGAAATCCCAATATGATCACTAATTTCAAAGCACTACAGTGTTTCCCAGAGTCTCAAGGACCATCACGCTTTGTAAGGTCAACAACATGCATTTCATCATAACTAACTCTAATGACATACTTTTATTCAATAAATATCACTAATCTCACTAATCTTTTGGCACAACAGTGTATCATCAACTGTCACATTTATTTAACAAGCTAAATATCCCAATGCAGCTTTTCCAGGGTTATTTTGGGAAACTGTGCTGGGGGATCCCTGAAACCTCTATTTTAACCATTTTAACAGTTAAATATAAATAGTTAAGTATTAATCTGGGGGTCTTTTAGAGGAAAATCCATGAATTCAGCCAGGCTAGATCCATAAAGAATTTTGTGCTTTTGTAAAAGAAATCCAATCATAAACCCATGCAGTTGTTTCAACTTGTAGATGTTTGATCCTACACTTGAGCCATCAGAGGAATTAAGTAAATGCTGTCAAATGTGTTGTATGGGTATATTTAAGGTATTTACAATCATGCTGCAACATTGCATTAAAAATATGGCACTGCCTGCTACATCACGATTTAGAGGTTACATTCAGCTATTAAACTATATCAAGGCAGACATTTCTACACCATTTCTAACTTTAAATAGCTGAAATGTTTAATCAACAGGCTTCAAGCAGAGATTCTCTAGAAGGGAGATAATCCAACGACATGAACACCTGGTGTGAACATTAAGCTTAAAACTGTACTTGAACTTGATTAACATTCAACAGCTTTGAATAAATGTATATAATCGACATAATGTTACATATCACAGTTGGGATATAGCTTTGCCAACTTGATGCTGGTTATAATGATTTAAATCATTGCCACCAAATTCACATCAACACAGCTACAGTAACGAAGAGACAGTGAACTGAAATGATGTCACCTCAAAATGCATTCTGGACCAATGGCTTGGGGATGAGATGCAGGACTCTAGCATTCAAAAGAGACTACAATAAGTGCCAAAGGCCTGCTCTAATCTCGTGTGCATGTATAGCAAAGTAAGTAACACATATTCTGGCTTCATTCTGAAACTGTGTTGTGACAAATTCAACTTTGGCGGGCCATGATTTTCAATCATAACTGTTAGCTACTCCAAAACTAAGCAACCTTTTTTTGTGTTATTTTTTATTCCTGTTGTTATTTGAAAATACTGCGGATTTTATTTGTAATGTATCACGCAAAGGTCTAATTAAATCATACATCAGCCACTCCTTAAAAGCCCAGTGCCCCCTGCTTAATTTATTCTGGTGCTGGCCCTATATGCTCTGCTCCAGTTCTTTCAAATAATGTAACTGAGGGAGAATTAACCTTATGTGGACCATGCCAGAAGTGGCTGTTACAAGTAAATGGGGCTTCCAATAAGATTGTGGTCTTATTAAATATGTCTGCTAATAGCTACAGCAGCTTGCTGGGGGCTAGTGGCCATGTTGCTACGGACCAGTCTTGGACTGGTGTTTGGGAGCAAATAGAAGATGACTCAGTTTTAACCTCATGAAGGGAGAGTTCACAGAGTACTCAAAACAGCGGTGCCAATAATTCTGACACAAATCTTTTTGGGAAATAAAATTACTTGATTAAAAAAATATTCTTTATATTTCTTAGTATTCATTTTCCCAGTGCTTTTGATACAATATAGCTTATCATCTGTGTTATTTTTATAATTTATCAGTATAATTTTTACAGTTTATCTTAATCAAGGATGCCCACACATTTATCTTTCGTTGATGTCCTCGTGTTGGTTAATGGCAAGTACAGCTGGCAGAAACGGAGGGGTTAAAAAACAAAGCCCACTGCGACCAGGCAGAGGAACGGAAATACCTTTCCTATTCTTTCAGTCGATGTAATCAGAATTCAGGTGACAGATTACAGATGCCTGGCATTAAAAGAAATGAAAAAGAAAGCAAGGCTAGGCTATCATAATCCCTCTGGATAGGCCGTCTATCCATCAAAGAAGGAGAATGTAAATCCTGCTGGGAAATAACTGGGACGAAAAGAACATAATAAACGGGACATTTTAATATCCTACCTGGAAGACTTGAGAAGCACAGATCTGAAATGCAAGAAGTTCATCAATAATGTGCCGTATCTGAGCAGAAGTATTTGCAGCATATTTACATATTGTTAGTTGATCACAGATAACCTAAATGCCAAGGTTAAAGTCCTCGAGAAAAGTATGAGCCTTAATGAATAATCATAGTCCCACTGTGAAACAATCTCAGTTCTGAAATTGCTGTACGCAGTCAACATGATAACCTATGAGTTTTAATATTATTTTTTTTATATTTCCATGGAATAATATAAGAAATAATTGAATACACATATATATGGATTTAAAGGAACTAGTGGCTTTCAGTTTCAAGATGCACATGAAACCTTATTTGACCTTGAAATCATACTTTTACTTCACATTCTACCTGAAATGACATTTCCACTAGTGCAATCTGGCAGAATCTAATGGCAAGGCCAGTCAGAGCCTGAAAACTTTCTTCTTTTCTGAACCCAAGGCACAAACTTTCTGAGTCAAAGTTGACTCCGTACCACCTTATAAAATTGATTTAGGACCTTAACGGAGGACTCAATTTCCCAATCTGGACGAACAAATGAAGCTGTTGTGGGCACCAGACCTCGGAAATAAATGCTGCCTGTTTAAAGATTATGACTATCAGCCTTCCACCAGTTAACAAATGTGTGTTCCTACAAAGAAAGCCACTGCTGCCTTCTGATAAGAGCTGTATCTCCTTGTTGTGTTTTCTCCAACTTGCCATGAAATATCTTTGTCATTTTTGCCATATATTATTTCAGGAGCACATTGAGGGAGGGAATAAAAACAAGATGAACCCAGGTGTAGGTCATACAAATATGATGCATTGTGTTTTATGTACCATTTGCATGTAATCCTCCGATACATCACCCAATCAACTGAATTATAAAACAAGTCTTTTGTTTTATGTCAGTCATTAAAACAAATAGAAGTATATCATTTGCCTCGAGCACACCACACAGCTTGTCACTGCAGTGATCCAATTAGTATCTCAACTGAACTCAGGGACAGGTTCGAAAGGCCAGCCGCGGTGTACTTGCGGAATTATCCGCAGTGTTGTTTTGGAGTGACGTGATGCATACCTGAGATGTTAAGATACCGGGGACATTATTTTCCATTAAAAAAAAAAACATTCATATGGCAGAAAACTGAAGTCAAGCAATGAGGCCTCTCTATAAAAGGCCCCACATCTTGCTGACTGCAGGGAAGCAGAACGTGTTATACATTATGTAGAAGGACAGAGGTAAAGGAACTATTGATATCTACCATGGAGAGGTAGGAATGCACACAAAGGTTGAGAAGCCAGAATCCATAGAGTACAAAGTAAAGATAATTCCCAGGTATATTTTTTGAAGACAAAAACTCCTAAAATAAACTATATTCCCACAACGTCGGTGTACAAGATTAATTATTTATATAGAGTGCATTCACAAACATTGCATATGTGTTACAATGCCATGTTGTGAAATTTATGCCATGTGTATATTGAGAAAGTTTTGTGGATGTTGATTAGTCTTTTTTTACTTCTATAGAAATGTTTAGAAATTTTGCTCACATGCATTTGAGGGATTGACAAGAATGGAGATGCTCTAATAAAGAAAATACTTGAATCATTCAAACAGTTTACAACAGCTACATTTAGGAAAGAGCCCTTCAATTTTATTTTAGTTAAAATGAGACTAAAATTCAAATGTTTCAGCATATTGCTTTCATATGCTAATAGAAGTTTTATAAACCAAGTGTACAAGCCAATTAAAGAAGAATTATCAATCATAGCCTCTATTTCAGCTAGGCTATTTACAAGTACTTAATGCATGGGGGCAAATCTGCATTTTAAATAGTAGTGAATTGTGCTCAACCCTGGTTTAAAACCAGAGGTGCTGACAATTTAAAGAATCCAGTACTAAATTCAGGAAAGGTCCACACACTTTTGTTTTATTAAGATGAAGACTAATTGTTTTGGCGTATTGCCTTCAGTGAAATTGTGTTGTGCATTGATGGCAGTCTTCCATACCTAACTGTACAACATCACTACAGGTGTACAAACTCATTAGAGAGAAAGTACCAATCGGAGCATCCATTATCAGGCTGGATATTAATGAGTACTTAACTTGTGGCATTTAAATCGATTCTTTAGATTTACACACCTGCTTTTAAACCAAAGGGATGAAATGGGATGAAGAGAGTCTTTCTCGGTTCTGAGAAAGTTTCAGCATGTATTATTACATAACTATATAACTATATTTTTTGCTAGACTTTTTAGCTGAAGTTTTGTGGTTTATGATAGAATTTTGGAAATAAATTTCCACATAACATCAGTCAAAGAATCAGGACAATGGGTGGCATTCACAAAATGTGTATGATCAAGTTTGATCGATAACTGTGCTTACAAACATTCTCAGAAACAATTTGACATTCATCATTTGTTTCTTATTTGAATTTGTTTATTGGTAAGATCAAAATCTATGTGTGTTTGAAAACACACATAAAGGCCTACACAGATGTTTCTATTTAGAGTGCTTTATTATTATGCAAAGTCATTTTAAGTAGTTACAGACCTCAATTTCAGTTTCACTTTAGTTTTAAGAGCAGGTTTGGTATTACTGGTTTAGTTCCATTTTGTCAAAAACTTTTAGTTTTAATTTTTATTCCAATTTTACAACTTTGATTCCCCTTGTGCACTTTTCAACTTATTGTTAATTTATGATAACAACCTTGCTGGGAATGTGTGTAATTCATTTTGTTTTTTGATAAAAATGTATTTATGATGATAATTATATATAAAAACCCATAAATGCACTGCCAAACCAAACTCATAGCAATGGCATATGTTATGCTTTTGGATTGCTTAGCTAAACGTGTATTGAGAGACCATGCATATGAGGTGCAGATATGTTTACAGAGTGCAATGAATGTCTGATGTTTGCACACAAGCCTGCAGGTGACATGCCTTTTATGGGATTGCTAGTGTGTTTCCTTATGCAAATCAACATGGCATTCATTATTTTATACACCTGCGATGTGCACAAAACCGAAGGTCTGCACATGTTCCACAAAGCACAATGTAATTTAGACGAGCAGGATATGCTCCTGGATCAACTTCACCATTGTTGGTACTGGAATAACATTCCAATTAACCAATCATTGCCCTCTGATGTCATCAGTGTGTGCCAAATAGCCACTCCCTGAGCCATTTGAAAATTCTCCAGAACACCCTGCTTTTCTGTCATGTCACATTTGTTTTTAAATCCCTAATTATTAACAATAAGTAATATAAAGCCCATATTCAATTGTTTTTGTAAAAAGGAAAAAAAGTGTGATACAAATTGGGTTTTTCTTTTTTAAAATATTTTTCTATCCCTGAAAATGGAAAATAACCATCCTGAATCAACATTAGCAAATCTATCCCAATACAACAATGTGATGACAATTCTGGATCAACATGAACAAATCTATCCAGCGGTGATCATCCTGGATAAACTTTTGTGAAAATTTCCAGAATCAACAAGTTGATGATCATCCTGAATCAACAATGGAAAATGTATCCAGGAAAAAAATTAGCATTGTCCATCCAATCTATTTCCAGGATGGATGATGTGATGATGATCCTGGATCAACATTTGCACGTACAGTCGAGTGTCAAATTAAAGGAAAAGCAACTTGAAGTGTCCTAGTAAGGTGTTGGGCCACCATGAGCAGCCAGAACAGCTTCAATGTACCTTGGCATAGATTCTACAAGTCTCTGCAACTCTACTGGAGGGATTGAACACCATTTTTCCTAAAGATATTCCCTCAGTTGTGGCCATTGTATATAATTCACATTATTGGCATACTCATCAAACCATTCAGTGAGACTTTCTGTCTTGTGGATGGGGGCATTGTCAAAGAGACAAAAATATCCCATCAGGATAAAAATGCTTCATCATAGGATAACGGTGATCACTCAGAATAACTTTGTATTAATTTACAGTGACCCTTCCCTCTAAGGGGACAAGTGGACTCAAACCATGCCAGGAAAATCCCCCCCACAGCATAACAGAGCCACCGGACACCCTCACTGTAGGGGTCAAGCATTCAGGCCAGTACTGTTCTCTTGGTGTATGCCACACATGCACTTACCCACTTGTCGAGAATATAGTGAAGGATGACTCATATAATATCCCTGTCTATGTAGTTGTCAGCGGACAGTTCTTGCTGACTGTCTGATCACGTCCTGAATTAACATTCTCAGTCAGCAAAGGAAGAGTTCCTCTTCTGTTTTTCCTTATATTGCACGTATACATGAGCATCACGGTCATCAAATGTGTGCTTTCAACCACAATTTCTGAACGTATTAACTATATTCCAACGTATTACGTATTAACGTATTAAAAATTTGTTATATTTGGTATATTTATCCATGAGCATGTATTATTCTGAAGAAATAAAAAAAATTCCCCAAGGCCACAATTTTGTATCTAGGCTTTGTTGCATGTTGCATCAAAGAATGCACGTGAATGGGGTTCATTTGGGAGGAATGTAGGCTGAATGATAGTAAATGTTTGGTTTTGTGTCAGGCACAAGTTCAATGTCAAATCCGGGTGGGGGGGGGGGGGGAGTGGGGTTTAGCACATTAAAGATGAGCCTGTGGCCGGTGGAGAAAGGAAGACTAATCCCACTTTTAATCTTTCCCAGTCATGGACAAGTATTGCACCATCAAAGCTGGTATGAACAGCACTTTGTCAGATAGCAACCTGGGGTGCTTCATAGACAAAAAGTGGCTCAGCACTCTTAATATGCAAAGGCTAGATCAAACTGGCTGGGGTTTGACTTTGAAAATAGCACCCTGCACAGAAGTGTGGTTTCCTTCCAATGGAACGGACAAAATTAAAACTCGGATGTTAAAAATTGGGCATTGATTTACATTCTAAGCCTTCAGAATACATTCTGTTTATAAATCTCACATACATTGTATGTCTAATCACAAGGACTAAAACACAGGTTATGACTGCTTTCCTTTCGGGATAATCCAGCACATGTAGTATTACTTTTCATTTCAGCCACAGCTCTGAATATGTCTGGAGCATATCATTGCAACATGTGGGTGTGCTGTCATTCAAATTCAAATTTGTGTTATCAGACAAATATTTCTATTATAGGCAATTAGGCTTTTTGTAATTTTTATTTAATTTATAACACACAGCTGGTCAGTACATCACTTGCTAGCTTGTAGAGTAGCCAACTACCTATTTTGGCACAGAGACTATCCATAGCTATCGATATGTAGCTAAACTATGCTATTGAAAATATACTAAATATGATTTAAATATGGTTAATGCAAATATGTGATCTCTTTATGATGGAATGAATGGGAAATAGTTAGGGATTTAGCAATTCTATTCAAATACCAAAAATTTGAAATAATCTGTTATGCAGTTAAATTTATTTTACTGCATTAACCTACACTGTTTTTTGTTTTTCTTGATTCTTTGAATGAATATATAAAAAATTACTTAAGCTGGCATTTGTGTGGATTCATTAAGTTAAAAGGTTAATAAGTATTGTACCCAAAATTCTGAGTGACAAATTAAAAGCATTTCAAGACAATTCCAAATATTATTATTCCTGCAGAATGACTCTGTTATGACCGGCTCGAAAAGCCGCAACATAAGGAGGGACACGACACCAGTTTAGATGCAAAAGAATATGGACATTTATTTTCAAAAAGACAACAACAGGGAAAACAGAAGAACAAACAGAAAAGCTGTGTCTTGTGTCAGTGAGTGAGAGAGTGTGAACAGGGCAAGGAGCCACTTATATAGGCCCAGCCCACACCTTCACACAGGTGCCCTCAATCATCTCATCAGTGAGCTGCACCTAGAATTTAAAGACATATACACACACAAGCAAAACAATAACAGGACACAGTAACACGTAACAGACTCCCTTACAAAGTGTAAATCAGTATAGGCTATATTTCTCCCCAAATTCTGGCACTTACTATATGTATCCCTTCAATAAATATTTACTGTTCCAATTTTTTATTTATGTCATGCATTTCATTTTTTATGGCCTACTTCTGAATGCATTTTGGTGGTCTCAAGAAGACCAGAACTTTACATTCTAAATCTAACTAAATATAGGGAGACGACACGTCAAGTTGACGGTGGCATTAAAGCCATACCAATCAGTCACTGTCACAAAAAGTCACCCCCTAAGCCCAATTTTGAGCCAGGAAAAACCCTGGATTGTAAATTGATTAGCTTGTCAATTGTTCTGTAATAAGGTAGTTCACTCTCATACAGAAGTTACCTGCATCAGGCCACAAAATCACATTCCCACTAAAAGTTCAGGTTTCCTCTGATTGACCTACTTGTTTTGTTTATGCTCTCACAGTAAAACCCAAAATGCATTTCAGATCAGCTTGTCACTGCCAGTCATCATTATTGCTATTGTCAAGGTATCTCATAAGAGATACCATAGTCTATTTTGTGTATTTAGGATAAGTTAATGCAAGCAATGGATTTCATACTGAGAACATTACTGATCTTCACAAGTTTAGTGAAGCAACATACATCGCTAAGCTGAAAACTGAATCTAATGTCTCAGTTAATATTCCTGAATATTCAAAATGTGTACACATTAAAATTTTTTCTTCTTATTTCTGGAAAACATTCAGTTGACTCCAATATACAAAATACATTTCAACATCACATTAATTAAACCAAAAACTGATTTGAACATTAACTATAAAATAACTCAGTGATACGCTGCCACAACTAATTACACTCTGCTTCAACTTCTCATTTGTAATAGTGTCTTGGTTTCACCGTAACAATGTTCAACATTTGGCTTCTGATGACCTCAGTGAAAAATTATTTGTTCAGTAATGACCCTGCACACTGCTAGAATTGACCCCAAAGTAAGAGATCAAATTATAGCATCAGAATTGATTCAAATCAATTTTTTACTTCCATTGCTTCCAGAGAATCAAAGTGTTTTAAAGGTATCCATTCAGACTTCAGTTATTTTGTAGGCAGTACTCACTCACATATTGCTAAACAATGAAAGTAGTTTTAAACATGAGATTGTAAGAGTTTGTGACAGTTAATGATATGTTTTACATATTTAATGCATACTTACATAATGAATGTATTGTTAAATTGCACGGGATCTTCATGTGTACATTCACCTGTAAAGACATTATTTAATTGTGACATCGTTTTACAAGTTCCATTAACTGGTATATGTTTGAACTGCCCCATTCAAAAGATTATAGCAGTTTATTTTGTACATTTTATGGAAGCACAATTGTTTCAGTGGCATAGTACGGCCTCTCGGATTTAAACATTTTAAGCCCTTTCTGAGCTCTTATTTGCTGCCCTCTTCATGTGTGCTTTCATCCATGAACAAAAAAGCAGTATTGGAAACAGTTGCCCTTCAGTAAAATGATCAACACTCCCAACGTTTTCTCTCACTTTATTCCACCCTGTTGTCAGCCTTTGGCAGTGCCACAGTGCTCTCTTCCTGCACTTCAAAGGAGACACAGCATGAGGTGCCAGAGCCATCTCTCTCCATATAGACAACTGTCATCTATTCCTCTGTCCTCTTCTTACATGTGCAGTAGCTCCGCACCTTTAGGAAACAGTCAAGCAAGCAATGCCACGTAGGGAACACACAGCAGAGTACAGTAATGTGAAAGGTTGGTGCAACGTTCCTGTCATGCTGAAAAATAAGAAATTGTGAACGGTTCCCACTAGGAGAATTTTGTGTGTCAGTTGTGATCCTCTTGTATAAGAGGGAGGAGCTGCTTTTCTGCTATCCCATTGGAAAAATTATGTATGAGTTGCTATCCTGCATAAAGAACAGGAGACACCTCATGAAAAAAAATATTGGGTTCAAAAACCACATGTTCAGAAACCACATGTAAACACCCAAAATGTGAAGAGTACAGATGCGAACTATGAAAATAATCCCACTTATAAGATGAGATCAGAAAAAGGTAACTAATGCTGAATCAAGTCACTTGTCTTGTTTTCACAACTAAAAATTCTTTCACTTAACATTTTAAAAAGTCAGCGACATGTAAAAATGTTATGATGCTTATGACTCAATTTGACCTGTTTTTTGTCACATGAATATTTTAATTTACATGTGAAAAAGTTAAATTTACAGAATATTTCCAGCCAAATTGTAAACAGCTATTGTTAAACCTATACTCAAAAAGGCTAATCTTGACAATTCTTAAGTCATTATTGACCAATTTCACACCTCCCTTTTCTTAGTAAATTACTTTTGGGTTAATGCAGATGCTGGCTTACTTAGCATTTTGATTATCTTAGATTTAAGTCCTGCTTTTGGTGCGGTAGACTATAAAATCTTAATAAGATGGTTTAAAAACAGAGTTGGACTTTCTGGAATGGCACTAAAACAGTTTGAGCCTTATCTCACCAATAGAAAAAGGTTTGTTGCTCGTGGTGAGTCTGAGTCAAGTCAGTATTACTTGTGGTGTTCAACAAGGATCTATTCTTGGCCCTTTGCTGGCGTTGCTTGAGTATTGATAGTATCCGTAGTAATGGCGTGTTATTTGTAACCCAAATAACACACCAAAGCATGAAAAGTTGGTTTCGTCTAATACTAACTGACCTTTCAGAAGAAATCTATGGTGTCAATTATTTGATGAATGGCAACTTGTCTGCACTATCGTAGTGAGATAACTGCTAATCAAAACAGTAATTTCTTATTTGGGAGTTGGTTACTAATCAAGAGGAGTCCACACACAGCCAAATGTATTGGATCATTGATAATTTATGATAGATTGCAGAATGGAATGCTTACATTAACACATTTTCTATTGATTTTAAAATCAAATACCGACATTGCCATATTATAATTTTTACACTTTTAACCAGGAAGGCAACACTGTTAGGAAGTTTGGCCCACGCTCCTAATGTAAGTGGAAACCCTGTGTTTTGTTCATTTCACATTGTTTCAACCATAGACTATTCTTAAGGTTCCAACATGAGGTGCAAGTAAATCCTTCTCCCACTGGACACAATGCATAAATTCCTCATTTGCTTGAAAATCTCATACAGATGCCGAAGGACAAATCACTGCAGTAGCAGTAGCCTTGACACTGAAATTCTAATTAATAATCCCAGAGCAGCAGCCTAACTGTAAACAGTGCACCTGTGGTTAATTTCATACTCACCATTAAAGCCAGCATGAAGGCCGGGTCATACAAACAGGGAGAGTGGATGGTAAGACCACAGGAAACCAAGCTGATCACATTGCTAAATGGTTAACAGTAAAAGCACCAGCTTGGCATTAGAAAGAAATCATTCTTGTCCTCATTTGCTGCAGTCTTACCCAGTGCTGATGTTCCATTTCTTTCTTGGAACAAATGCATTTATTCAAAAGGAATTAAACCTGCTCATTTAAACTTAAAGGGATATTTCAGCCATGTACCATATTTAAAGTTGTACAATTTAAAACAGGACTGCTCATGATGATCAAACAAAGCATACTATTGAAACGGAGAAAACTAAATATGAGATAATACATAATTATAATCAGAATGTCTTTAAACCCCCTGCTTTCAAAGTGTTTTTATTTTTATTTTTTACATTCAATTTACATTTATATTATTGAACTAAAACAAGGCATAATATATTAAAAAAATTTTTTTTTTAAAGACGCCACAATGTATCAGCATTTGAACATGCTTCTGTGTCTCCATAGCATTTTAGGTTGCACACAACACTACACAAAATTTGTTCCCTACAAATATCACAGCACTAAAACAGCAGTTGTGACAGCAAGTCTGAAAAATTCTGATTCCACATCGTGGCCAGCTTGTAAAATAATAATGTGGCTGTGAATAATTCATGCTGGTGTCACCCTACGTACAATCTCTCCACAACATTATCACGATTGTTAAGGGCAGATGGATGTTTTGCAGCCATAATGGTGTCCTTGACGATAGCCTGGTAACAAATTCCCAATGCGGAACGTTGAATGGGAAGTCGAACATCATTTCAGCAGTCTCATCCTTACAGCTCACATAAGCTTATTTTGGTTCACCAGCTCAGCAGACTTAGCCCCTGGTGGCCAATGCCCAAAAATGATCACTTTGAGCAGAAATATGTCAGATCAAGAAGAGAGGACAGGAAACATTTTCGAAACGACCAGAGTCAGCCACTTCATAATCTTCCTGGCAATCATTGTAGGACTGTTTTCCTGACACAGGGCTTACATGTACAGCATACATCCTGGACAGGGGTGTGTGTAGCCTTCAAGCTACTAGTACACCAAGCTATTACTGGGAGTGTGGAGCTATTGTATCATTACTACAGGTGGAGAATAGAAAATGTGTACCATGCACATATACTGTAGATAGAGGATAGAATTTAAAAAGAGCACTTCCATGCTTGCTTCGGTTTAGAGCAGAGGCATTAAAAGAGCTAGGATTCAGAATGCCACTTGCAGGGAAGCCGTTGGACACAAAATTCCATGAAAAGCTTTTGAAATTCAGAGATGAAATCTTAAGTTGCTCAGCACTCATTAAGAAGACTCCTTTGTTAAAGATTATACCCCCACAGGTTGCCAGATTGCTTACAGCCTAAATACCCATGATGCTCAAGCATGTGGAACAAAGCTTTTTAAGACCGTGGTTTCATGTGTGAAATATCCCCCCAACCCTCTTCAATACTTCTAAATAATTTGTGGCAGCGTGGAAAATTAAATGTTAACCTTACTGAAGATGGAGCCGGCATTCTCATTTCATGTGCTTCAAACACTGAAATGTGACTGGAATGGTTCTTCCCACATTAATTTAAATGTAGTGTGTTATTGGATCCTGACATCAAATATCTCTTTTTACCTAATGAAGAGAGCAGTGCCCCGAGAGGAAAGGGCCCTGCCCATTTTCTTCCAGCATTGCAAAACATTCATTTAGAATCAGTTGAACTGTGTGTGGCACATAAAATACCTGGCCACTGGGGATGACTGCACCACAGCTTTCATATTGGAGGTCAATGAAACTTAAGGGCATCTCACTAATAAAACATTTTACAGGAAAGGGAACAATCACAAGCAAGTGATAAGCAATTACTGTGATTACTTTGTTCCTCTCTATATTTAATATATATATATATATTTTATTATTCAGAAACAAATGTAAAACACCTTTCTGTCACTTGTTTGAATTTCTTAAAATTGAAGTTCTTGAAGTTCTTAAAACAGATTTAAATAATTTAACCTCATTTTTCCATCCCTGTCCATTTGGTGTCAAAGGTTTGTATTTTGGTTTCCCGTTATCTACCTTCATAAAAAATTATATATTTATATAAACCCTAATACGTAGCAAAATTTAAAAGAGCAGCCGTTCAAAAAATATATACACATAACATTAAATAGTACCCCCCAAATAAGAATATATTATACATGTGGAGAGAGGTAGGGTCAAGGCAGTGTTCTTAAGCACATTTCTCATTTGTAGTGAAATTGGCTGTTACTGAGGTAGTGGTTAAGTGCCTATAAGAACTGTTCATGTAAGCAAACTACACTGCCCTGTATGCTTCACCTCACCGGTGGCAGCTGCGCAGGATTGGTTTGATATTACAGTAAAGCTGGGGTTGCACAAACTCAGCAGGTTAGGGCAACGTCAGGCCACTCACTTAATTGCATTGTGGACTTTGGGGCTGTGTCCTAAGCTAGCATTTCAAGACCCACTAGACACATATTTTCTCAAACACAAAAAAGGAACAGGAATTATACAAATGTTTTATTTTGTGAAGCATAGCTGCACCAACAGTTTTTAATTTATTACATATTTTGTTGCTTTCAATAAAATCATCCATTCATTGTCACATTATAGTTAATATTCATAATGGTTTTGCTCCAGGATCTCTGGTCAAAAAATCTGTCTGGGTGAAGTAAAGCTTCACCTTCCTAAAGTTGCAGCAAGATTCTACAAGCACAATGTGCATTAAAGGTTCTATTTTCTGGCCAGCTCATGTAGCGTTGTGAGCTGTCACACTGGCAAAATTGTATCTGTCATATATTTTGACATGCCTGAGCAATTCAGTAATTTCGTGAATCACGTACACCGAAGAAGGAGGGGAGCCACTGCTGGGAGTGTCAGTCAGTAAATATTGCATGATTCTGTGCAATGTTGGCAGCTCGTTGGAATTTTCTGGTCAGTCCAGTCTGTCTTTTGCACCGATCACCCATTGTGCCCACCTACCCCAACCACGTATATGGTGTACGGCGCTGGCTATTGTCCAGAGGATTGCTAATTCTGGATTTCCAGTGCAATGCATGCATATTTCACAGTCTGTTCAAACGACACTAAATGATTTTCATAGATCATATGCTGTCCGCTTTAATACAAATCTCAGAAGCAGGAAAAATGCTTATTATGTATTGTTCATTGTCTTTTTCTTTTTCATAATTTAAATTCTTGTATTTATTTATATTTTTAATTGTTTATAATTTTTCTTATACTGCATTGTTATCCCTGGGGTACTGGATTTTGTTCTTTTTCTTGCCCATCTGTAGTGGGAAGAATGACACTAAATGCAACTTGAATAGTCTTTTCATTTTAACAGACTGTAGTTAAAATGATAGCGACTGTACTGGCACAGATTATGGAGAGACTGCTGTTTTAAACAGAGCTTGATGATTGGTGCAATATGTTGCAACAATCTCTCTTTTTCACATAATAAATTTAATAATTTAATACAAAAGGGTACCACTCAGTAAACATACAAGTTGTATGTGATGCCAGTTACAGTAGGCTATTAGATGGTGTGGTTAAATAACCTAGAAGCACACACGACAGCTACATTTAGAGCAACTGTGATTTGTGTCACAGACCACATTACTGATGTATGGTTGGCTTCTAGGTGATCATGGGTAGGTTTAATTTCAGTATTACAAATAGCAAAACGCCTAATGTTAATATAAAGTATAGGCTATATTAGTTGTACCAGGGACACATAATAGTTCAAATAAAATAAATCATTAAAATGACATTTTTATATTACAATGTAAGTTCCATCCATCCATTATCTATACCCACTTATCCTGGACAGGGTCGCGGGGGTGCTGGAGCCTACTCCAGCGCGCATTGGGTGAGAGATAGGATTACACCCTGGACAGGCCGCCACAATGTAAATTTATAATTCTAATTTAATCTGACCACAAGCTGAATATTTCCACCCCTCAAATACCTCATTAAACCCTGCCTTCTGACACCCATGGCCAGCCCACATAGAGCTACAATGCAGTTCACAAAAGCTGAAGTAAAAAACAAAGTATGAAACAAAACAAAAATGAGGCAGGCAGATGAGAACGATAGCCAATTTACTGTTTGCTTACATGAATGTGCTTGCGACATGCATTCATGTAAAATGCTCCAGAAAGAGCAGAAGAAATCCATCACATCTCACAGAGCTCAGCTTGCACGTTGCAACTTTGTGAAACAAGCCCCAGGACTCCTTCAGGACACAGTTCATTTACGGTGTACCAGAATCAACCCACTAAAGAATATCAAGAAACGAGCTTTCCAAGGGTTCTTTTAATTGACACTCTTCTGGAAAATAAATGATTCAGCGGGATACAGATAACAAGCACATGGGTGTTTCAGTATTAATATTTTAGTATTTAGTCATCTATATTTTGATGTTATTTAAATTTGGCTAAAATACAAATAGTGTTCTGTAGAAAGGCATATGCAAACACAAATGTTGTTTCTTAGAGGGAGTAGAACAAGGCTCTTTCAGTTAGGACAACTCACATATTTAGATTAAATTCATGAATGAATATGAAAAATAATTATTTTTGGTTTGCTGCTTAATGGATCTGCTTTAAGTACATCTGTGCATGCCACAGCTTGCACTAACCTATCAAACAGGGATAATGATGCATATCCCCTACTAAAAGCCAGAAATACCAAAACCCCTCAGTACCTACAAGCAGATCCAAACAACAGGTGGAAACTGCGGTGGAGGAGAGTACATGCAGTACAGGCAATGAGCAGCACATCTGATTGCTGGTTTAAAAAATGCATTTCATAAGTGATGTGTGTATGTGATAGGTTGAGTATGAGAATATGTTGTGATGTGTGTATGTGATTGGTTGAGTATAGGAACGTGTGGTTGCTCAGGCCAACCAATGGCCTGCTGAATAAAGTTTCTTGACAGAAACTTTCTCTGCACATTCCATGTGCATCGCTCATTTGTGAATAATCCAGACTGTCACATCAATGCAAGCTGCGAAAGGAAAGCGAAATTTGCTGCATGACTCTTGACTTTGAGCAACTGAGCATAACACAATGGTGTGGTTAATAGCAGCACAATGCTTCACGTTTAAAAGATTAGAGTGTCTGTTCATGTGAGAGTCTTCCACTGCACATAAAATAAATACACTGGGGAAGCAGTTCCCTCCAGTGTTATCACAGTTACACAAGGATCTCTTTACAGCTCACTTCACATTTCATTTTAGCACAAGGAACATAAAGCAGGCCTCCGCCAGTTTTTTTGCTCGAATTGCTGAGTAAAAGGGACAGGAAATCATTATAGTCAAAACATTTCTAGCAAAGGTCACTTAAATGAGGAAAATTAAATTAGTCACCTTGAAAAGGAATGCTACTATGCTCCAGTAGAGGGAAGTAAAAAGGGTCATCTTCAATCATCTTCATTTTTGCCTTATGATTGTTTTTTATTATTATTAAGGTGACTAATTGAACCATTTCCTGAAAATATTCGGCAGTTTTTATGAATTAAAGGCTATTAAATGTGGTACGGTATCAATGTGCTTAATTGGACGGTTTTATGTCATATGTGCATGCAAAACATCTCCACAAAGATTTTGCTGAGCATGACACAGGCTAGTATGCTGACCAGGGGCAAATGATAGAAGAACTCTGTTCTGAGTGATTTATGGGTTATTGCTGGAGCTCAGCTTTCGAATGGAACATAAATTGTTCTTAGCATATGATCATTCATGTATCTGTTGATAGCATATTCATATACAGTGAGATTGAAAATATGTGGTTTTAGTTTGTTTTCTTTGGTTTTATCTTGTCTTTATGATGGAAAAGTTATAGTTATGAAAACCACCAGATCAGCAAAGAAAATGGGATTCTATCTGGGAGGAAAACTTCATAGTAAAAGCCAGAAAGCAGGCAGACACATTGATGAATGGATCTTCTAAGACTTCATAAGGAAATATTAAACACTATGATAACCTGCTCAGCACTAAGCAGTGAACCAAACATTTTAAGAGCACGGTGGTTGATAAAACAATTAAACAATGTTTTTATCATTAGATTTTTAAACATTGACGACATCAGAAAAGCCAAAAAGAAGGACTTAAGAGCAGGGATTGTTTCAATGCATTTATTTTGTTTGAATTTTTAGGGTAATATTCAATTGTAGCAACATGCTCTGTGTCTTTTATATATGAAAGAACTCTGTTCTCTATCCTCTGCCAGGCCTGTACAGCAGCCATCTTCAGCTCCTGCTTGTTTCAGGGGCTAGTTGCCTTTGAAGTTTTCTCTTCACCATATGAAATGCATGTTCAATTGGATTCTGATTGGGTGAATGACTTGGCCAGTCAATAATTTTCCGGTTGTTGGCTTTAAAAAACTCCTTTGTTGCTAAAACTGTATGTTTGGGATCGTTGTCTTGCTGCAGGATGAAGCGCTATCTAATGAGTTTGGAGGCATTTGATTAAACTTGAGCAGATAAGATGTTTCTGTTCAATTCAGAATTCATTTTGCTGCTGTTATCAGAATTCACATCATCAATGAAGACAAGTGAACCAGTACCTGTGGCAGCAAAACATGCACAAACCATAACACCCCCACTGTATTGTGCAGCCACTCAGACAAAATGGCAGTCCAGTTAAAGACAGTTGCATCTATGCATTGTCCTCACCTCAGTTATTAACCAAATTTAAGCAAGTGAGTATTGCTACGTGGTATCAGAATTAATTGTGAGAAGTGTGGAGAAGCTGGCCAGCTGCTGTGAGTTAATGTGTGCATTGTCATTGTCAAGTTTTCCACACCAGAATCGCTTGACTTCACTATACTCGCGACATGCCCAGATTGAAAGCAGATGTTTTTCACTGTACAGAGTCGCTACACAGCTAAGTGAAGAATCGGAGACAATATAGGTCAATCCATTAATCTGTTAAATGGGAGCAGAGGCCAAGAATATATTTAAGAGCCCAGTTTCAATCGCATATGCAGAACAATGGGGAGAAGCCTTAATTTGGGAGCTTATAAACTAATCGAAAATTACGAGTTTGGTGCTCAGAAGGAAGAAGAGCTCAAGGATAGACAAGTGATTGGCACATGCGATAAACTGCTCAAACACTGAAAATGAAACGTAACCCAACATTACGCAATGCAATGGCGAGGCATTATGACAAGATGCAGAACTCAGAGTGCGCTACTACAGACAAAATTGATCAAATGAAACCATTCAGGCGGTGAGAAAAATCAAGAGAACAAATGGAATAAATGCATGCAGACAGAAAATAAAGGTTAAATGCAGCAGGTGTGGATGTGACCATAATGACACTGAGCAATGTCCCGCAAAGGAAAAAAGTGGATTAAATGTAGCTCATGGCAAAAATAAAAGCTCAAATGAGTGATAAGCTGAGAGACTTCTGCTTTAGAACAGCTGTGGTTCAGCTGATTTTTTTCCCAAGTCAGATCTTATTTTTTTTACTTGTTCCGAGTTGTCTTGAACGCAACATTATTTACGAGACAAAAAACAAAAAAAATTCCAGTGAAATCTTTTTTGGGTGTAATATGTAAATGACAGTCTTGTCACTATTGTGTGGGTAAGGAAGCTAAGTTGACCATGCCTGAGAATTGCCCCTTCTGTGAATGCAGAGAAAGCAATACGGTTTTTGTTTTCACAAAAAGTCCTACAAGGAATGGGTTTTATTTCTGGAGGCCGCTGGGACTGCAATATTACGATAACCCCCACAGTTAGTATTTGCAGTGCAGTAGCATGGAACTTGCTGCAGAACGTGGTGCTTCGGTAAGTAGGCCTACCTAGCAAAAATTGCATAGCATTCAAACGTAGACATGTGGAATCAAAGACTTTATTCTTTATTCGGGTGTAATATCTGGAGTCCGAGACGGATGTTAGTGTACAGTGCCTCGGTGTAACAATGTTATTAAACATTGAATGATCTTCAGGTTTAACTATATGATGGTAAAGCCAAGTTTATGCTGCTTTCTTTCGTTTTGTCTGGTAGTGTAAGGTTACTTCTCTAACCGGCTCTAACCTGGCTAGCAATGTGGAATGGTTTACATATGATGTATCTTACGGATGTGAATGTTAATGAGCGCAGGATACACGCCCACCCTGTCCGTGTTTGCTGAACAGGTCACAATAATCTACTAGTGTTTATTACAATTTAATGGCTGTACAATTTAATGGCTGTTAAAGAAACATTAAGAATACAACCAATTGTCACTTCTGGGGAATATAACCACAATCTGAATCCAGTTGCCTGGACCTTTAAAAAGGCTCAATGAGAGTGTCAAGTGTGAAAAATTAATCTTATCTACCGTTGATGATCTACTCCCCAGACTTGCTGACAGCACAGTGTTTTGCAGCTTAGATGCTGCCTGCAGGTTCTGGCAGATCCCCTTGGAGGAGAGCAGTGTCCGACTAACTACCTTCGCCTCTCAATTGGGATGCTATAGTTTTAAACGTTTATCCTTTGGGATTATGTCAGCACCTGAAATCTTTCAGAGAAAGATGTTAGAGCTCAGTGGGCACTACAGAGTTATCATCTCCATGGATGATATTTTAGTTTTTGCAGAGACAAAACAGCTGCATGACACAAGGCTTACAAGCTGATGGAGTCTATTAGAGATTCAGGATTGAAGCTCAACCTAGAGAAGTGCAAGTTCTGCCAACCAAACCTGGACTTCTTGGGTCAAGTGATAAGCAATAATGGAATCACTGCAAACCCAGGAAGAGTTACAGCCATCACAAATATGGAGTCACCCTGGAACGTCGCTGAACTGAGACGACTACTAAGCATGGCGAACTACACTGGATGCTACTTGTCAACAAATATGAACCAGGATTTGTCCAGCATTATGGGTGTGGCTACATTGTGTTTCTAAGCCCACCAGGCACAGCCACAAGTATCTGTATCCACTCAAAAGAAAATAATTTTTGATATTTTTGATATAATTTTTTAATAGTGAGAAAAAAGCTTCCACTTCCACTATGCTTTAACTTTTGTTACTTTGTTTCAGTAAAATTTAGTGTTATTCTGATTCTTGGAAAACAAACTCCCATGGGTTACTTTTCAGAAGAGACTGTAGTCAAAATAGTAACCATTTTATTTTGGGTATGTCATTTTCAGGCTTGTGTTACAAAAGAGGACAATACAGAAGGGGTTAATAGCTATCAAAACCTTTTGTTGTAATCCTGGATTTACAGAGACCAAATTAATAATAATTTTTATTTTTATGAAAGTGTTATAATTATGACAATTCTGTACCACCTGATACTTTCTGACACATTCTGACAATATTAATACACTATAAAAATACACTTGTACACCTTCCATTTACCCTGGTCCCTACTGACATTTTATAGAAAGAGATACTGTACTATATTAAGGCAATGGACATGCTTATTTATAGGCCTTTCTGTAAAAATAAATGGAGGTATAAATTATGTTTAATGGATTATTTCATTTGTTTCATATTTTAACCATGTACTCATTACTCAACTATAAATTGTCAGGGGGAAAACATACAATGATTCCAGTTGTTTTAAATAAATACAGTAATTACACTGGACTGTCAGTGCAAATGTACATAGATGTGTTAGCTTATATGTTCAGGTTAGTCTTGCATGCAGGCATGCTTCCTCTGAAGATTAAAATCTAATGAAGAATAATTAATTTACTGGAGTCTCTACATAATTAATCCCTTTAGTCTTGACAGGCTGTAAACCTCCCAGGGTCAAAAGCCCCAGACACACTTTTTGTTGTCTAGAGTTGAACAAATGGTTAAATATTTATTTTGTGCTGCCTTATTATGCATTAAAACGTAATAGCTGTACATACTTTGAATAACGTATGCCCATATACTTGTATCCCACTGTTTAAAATAGCACTGCTAATCCTCATGTGATTCATAGTACGTATGGAACATCCTTATGAAATGACACAAGGGCTGTGTTTAATTCATGTCGGAATAATATCAAACATGATGATTGCTGCTAGATGTGATGTTTGGTGGGCTAGTAGGGGGCACTCTTCGTGATATCAAATTGAATAATATTCCTTATTAAAATTTTGGGAGTACTGTACTGTAGGGTGTGGTGTCTGTCAAATGGGACATTAAATGTGCTGTTGCTGTTTTTACGTTCCATCGGTAAAAATATGGTTATACCTCGTGCACAGGCCAAATGAGCAATATGGGTCTCTCAATTTGGCCACCTTATCATCCTTTTTCTCAAGCTGGCCTGTTAAAATTCTTGTTTTCTTCACCAAAACTGCACAATAATAAGTCAAAGCACCACATGATGAAACATCCTCTGAGATCGTTGTAAGAAAGGTGCTATATGAATTCAATTTGTTTTCTTTAGCCCGTTGTGCTTTTTCTCCTCCTAGTCTCTGGTGGATAAGCAGATTCAGATGTGTTACTTGAGGGAAACATTTTGAATACAAAAAGGTTGATCCAGTTTGATTTTCCTTATTATGCTGGACAAATTCCCGGAAAAAAACGAGCCAAGCCAGACATGGACTATTATTTACAGCTTATTAGCCAGATGCAGTGGGATATTATGCAACTTCATGCTGCGAAGCTGGCCATCTCGTCTGGATCCCAATACCTCAAGGCATAATTCTGCCACATAAAGCTCTGTCCTCTCTGCGTTTGCAGTTTTTAAAGACAAAGTGGCAGGCCTTTTAAGTGTCGTTTCGGGGATAGACACAGACTGTGTTTAACTAACTGTGCAGCCCAATGCCCCACAGCAGTGGTTAAGCATTGCATTGTAATGTCACTTTCACAATACCAATTCAGGGTCAAAATGGAGTCAGCATTCTGCCAACAATTCTTCGTTCTTAGAGAATGTGCGGTGCAATTGTTATTAAGAGTCATATGGCAGAAATATTAAAATCAAATCAAGCAGTGTTGCTGAATGAACTGAATGTCAGTGATTGAAGTGAAAACTACCTATTAAAATATTAACATTATGTAACATTTTTACATTATATATTTATATATACATTCAAATATTTAGGTAGACACAAAAAATAGCTTTGAAAATTATATAGTTGCATTAAATTTTGTATGTCAGAATTATTTAAAACAAAAAAGAATACTGCCCTTTTGGATGAATTTCTCCTGCACATAGAGAGCTGTAGGCAATTCACTTAACAAACAAAGAAGAAGACACTTCATACATAAGTAATTCATGTAAGTTGTTTACTTTCAAAGAGTACATGCAAACCATGTAACCTGTTTCCTTTTATAATTCACATTTAATTTTTCTTTTCAGATGTCCCTCAGGCAACAATTCATCAGAGGCTTCTCAAAAAATAAAGTGTATTATTTTTGTTTATTACAAGCCCATGCATTTCCATAAGCAACACATTTACATCAAAAAGAAGAAAAGGCTTCTCTAAATTCACTTGTGCCTTCCCTTCTGAAACTAAATTCTTTTTTGTTTAAGTAAGGCCTACATGCATACCAAAGACCTCCAGTGATAATTCCAACATAAAGTCATCATCATTTTTTTATCTTTTAGGTAAAATTGAGGGTGTATTGCTCACAGAAAACTGAAAACACTGTGCTATTTTATGTTTTTTGTTCCATTTTTATTTCTTAGTGAAACTTCTCCCCAGCATAAAATGGTTTTTCATAGTTTTTCTTGAGGCATAATGTTTATTTAGCATTGTCTGCTCGGCTATATTTAAATAAATTAGCATGTACAACTGATCTACTTCCTTCTCTAACTACACGCGATCTCTGAATTACAGTTCATATTATTCCAGTACAAATTTCTTATTTCATTTGGACATGGTGTACCTACTTCAAACTGATATACCAATCTTAAAGGTCTGGTATTGCATATTTTATACACGGTTTGTGCTAAAATGCATGATTGAGCATTCCATACCATAAGCCTAAAACTCAACCCTCTTCTTCCAGTCAATGACTGAAAAGCTAGACAACTGAAGTGAAACAAGAGATGGCATTCATGAATCATTTCAGGAGATAATGCCTAGTTTTTCACTCAGTAAACAATGAAATTACTCATTGATACACTCACAAGATTGTACTTGAGCACTTAGGTGTAAGCGACCAGATCCGAGCTCTTCTGGTTTTTAAAGGGTTTGTACTGTACATCTTTGTTCACTCAAATGAGGAGCTATGGCCAGCTTTCACTGTTAACTGGGTGAGGAATGTCAGCTTCTACGCTCATGGTGTGTGGTTCAGAAGGCTTCATTTTGCACATAATTATTGTGCATAATACTTATGTGCAATAACAAGCAATAAATTATGGAATCAATCATTAATGAATGCATACATTTATTGCTTTTTTCATTTGCATGAAATAAAATGAGACCACATGCAATTTACAGAATGAAAAATAAGTCTTATTGTTGTTCCTATGGAGTCTTTTCACTTAATATGATCACAGCTTTTTGTTCATACTATAGACAGTAATTCAAGTAACATATTTAATATGGGATAATGAATGCCAAGTCACTTTCATATTCCTGGGCGTAACACAAATGTTTTTCACTTCTGGCATCTGGATAAGAGCTTATGATAAGTGAATTAAATGTAATGTATGTATGATATACTTTACTATCAACAAAAGCATCAATTAGTAGTGCACAGTTGATTTGAATATCACTTGATTATACAATTATGATGAACTGTTAATTGCTAGTTAGTATGAATACATGAGTAAGACTAAGTATGAATACATGAAAATGGCTGTAGACATACACAGAATGAAATGTAAATGGATGTGGACAGACTTAGATAGCAAATGGACATGGGTTTGTGACTGTCTTGTATTATTAAAAGGGAAGAAAAAAACGGCAGGTAGGATTCTTTAATATTTCAGAGGTTTGCGGGTACCTGAAACATGCCTTGCATACCTAAAGAAATTGAAATTTCTGTACGGTGCATTCCCACTGACCGTCGCTCTTTCCAACATAGTCACACCTTTCAATACCAATGTTCAAAAGCAGGCTGCGTAGGCATGTTATAATAAAACTGCACAACGTATATTTATTAATTGCCACCACTCTTTTAACATATATCTGCATTTTGTTGGCCCTTTTGTTTATTTGAATGATGCATTCCTTTCCATTTTGTCTGCATCAGTGATTTGTTCCTGGAATAATAAAAAACATAAAAAATACTCTAATTTGACACCTAAGGGACAGGACTTGTAGCTAGTTCAGTGTGGCCCAATCTTATCCATAAAGGGCCGTTGCGGGTGCAGGTTTTTGTTTTAGCCCAGGACTACGACACCTGTTTCATCTAATTAAGTAATCATCGTCTTCAATCAGGACCACGATAAGTAGATTCAGGTGTCTTGGTGCTGGGCTAAAACAGAAGCATGCACCCACGTCAGGCTTTTTCGGATAAGATTTGACACCCCTGAGTTAAATGGCAATGGAATAGATTCCTATGAGGAGCGCTTGAGCAAAGTACTGAATTTACTGAATTTCTCAAATAAACAACCACCAATATAGTAAATGTGTAATGTGTAAACTGCAAGCTGCATAACACTGCCAAGGAAATAAATGATGCTGTAAAGAATTACATTTGATGTGAAAATTGCATGATGCTACTTGGTCATTAGCAGCTACCTATATCAGGCTGCCACATTTACTTAGAAATCTTGGTCCCATAAAAGAGGACACTAATGTTCGGTGTTTACCACTTGTCTTTACCTATGAAATGGATTTCCATGTATTAATTCTGAATTAGCACATTTATGTTTGCACATATTTAAATAGGACACAAGATCCAACATGCTACATCCTACAGTTACTTAAGTCTGAATCTGATCATGATGTGGCAGAGTGTTTTGCGAATGTGTTGCCTTGAGAGGCACAATGTTAAGTTCGGTCTTTTTCACAGTGGACCTGAGCATCATGTTAAAGGTGCCTGTCATGGCACAATTTTTTTTTACCACATCAATGTGTATTACACAACTTTAGGTTTTCTTTTGAAAGTTGAGGTATATCCAAAATATACATATTTTACTTTTTAATACAATACAAAAAGCAATGTATGTGCCAAAGCAATTTATTTTGAGGTGTGATGTTAAAAATGTGAATTCTCCCACAGCTACCCATTCACTTGGGCATACATAAATGATCTCTCACATAATCACATCGCTTAAGGGTGCACTGATCAATCAGCCATGGATCAGAGCTGGCCTGTTTTTCGCTCCATAACACGCAATCAATGACCGGCAGATTTTCGGCCCGTCTGTATTCCAGGTTTATAATGTAAGAAATGTGAGCAGAGTCTATGCGCAAGCTGCAAAGTGTCAACCATCTGTAAATGATACAATGTATGTGAAGCAGAAATTAAAGGTCTGTTTTTTCAAGCTGGGTCTTATTTTCATAATATTTTTTTTTTATCAATCCTATCGGTTCTGATAGTATTTTACGCAATTGCTTAATTGTCAAGTTTTGGGTTTTTAGACATTTTTTTTCTCTGTGCCAGTAGCTTCACCAAGATATATAGGCTACATATCAATGTACCTTCAAGTAAGTCCAGTTTATCTAAAGCTGATTATTGGGAAGTGAAAATGAATGTGAATGTTGAAATTTGTTTATCAAAATTAAAAATAATTCTGTCTGAAGTTGTATGATCAAACTTTTCTGTGTGCACACAAATTAAATGTAGCTCTTTGTCTGTGTATTCTGGTTCAAATTCTAATTGTGAATACTGGCAGCCACGTCACAAAATCCAGAGGAAAGCCTTCCCAGACGAGTGGGGGCTGTTACAGCAGCGAAAGAGGGTCCAACTCCATATTAATGCCCATTGGCTTGGAATGAGATGTTCATTTGGGTTGTTCACAAGTACATATGGGAGTGAGTGTTCAGGTCTCCGCATACTTTTGGAAATGTAGCGTATATGTTACTGCTTAAAATGTGAATGATAGCTTGTAGCCTAAGACAGGCAAAAAGAATCCATCAGAGAAACTATCATCTACAGTCTACAAAATGTTATCTATCCAACCTTGGTTCTAGTATGTTCTGTGGTAAATAAATAAATACATAAATAAATAAAAACATGACCAGATGCTGAGTTCTTTCAATGCTGTGACAAGATGAACTGTGCATTTCCATCACTCAAGCACCCAAGGTTGTGTAGCTAGCCATTGCTATATGCTATAGTGAAAGTATATTTCCTGAGGGCAATCATCTATCACAAGAAAATGAGGTCACAATATTATAAAACATGGAATGCACATTCTCATCTCTAAAACTCGCCATGCTGTTCAGCCATGGGTGAAGGGATCTTTTGGTGAACCTCCAAATAACTGTCAGGTTGGCATCTATGAGTAGGATATTACTAAATTCATATATAAAATAATCCATCTCCCAACTCTTAAACCATGCCAGACACATGCCCAACTATATGGTAATATTGGTAGTGCTGCTGGGTGAATTTTATCTGTTCTAACTCTCTATCTAGGGCTGATTGAAAGGGCCAAAAATTTTGTTATGCAAGAGAAAAAAGAAAATTAAAACAGCCGAGTGTGAACTAAAATTGCAGTAAAACTGAACTAAAATTTGACTAAAATAGCTAGCTAACAATAACAACAGCAGTTGGCGCTAATTAGCTACTTCTGTTGTTGTAACCGTGAGCAAGGTATTATATTAAGGTGATATATGGTACTATGTGGCTGCCACAGGTACTCGCTCACTTGTTTTCATTCATGACATAACTGCTCATAGAGTAGCAGAATTAATTATGAAGTGTACAGAAACATCTTATCTGATCAAGTTCAAGCAAATGCCTCAAAACTCATTGGATGGCAATTCGTCTCACAGCAATACTATGATCTCAAATATGCTGCTAAAGCAACAAATGAGCTCTTGAAAGCCAAATATTGGAAAATGCTTGCCTGGCCAAGTCAGTCACTGATCTGAATCCAGTTGAACATTGGATGTGTTTCAAATGCTGAAGAGAAAATGTAGGGCAACTAGCCCCCAAAACAAGCAACACCTGAAGATAGCTGCAATACAAGCCAGGCAGAGCGTCACCAAAGAAGATACTGAGCACCTGGTGATGTCTGAGGGTCACATCACATTACATTACTACTTATTGCATTTATCAGTGAGTTAGTACTGTATTTACAAAGGCATCAGTTGCCACTAGCTCATGCAGTCATGCAGAGCTTGTTACTTGTGATACCTAAGTAAGTGCCTCTGGGGGTGGTGCCTGGTGTCTAGCACTGAACAACAATGCTCCTTTAGCCTGCGGGGCTAAATAGGACATGGAAAATAAAGCCTATGGGTGAGCTCCAATCATCTCAGAGAAGGATGAAAGGAAGCTGGGCAATAAGACAAATGAATATCTGTGATAAAACCAGGTCTGTCTGGACTGGATAAAGCTCCTATAATCTCTGCTGGATTGGGGTCCTCCAATGGACGTCTTGAGCAAGCCTACAGGATGGGAAAAAAAGAACTGGTAGTAACCCTATAAGCCAGTCTCAAGCAGGCTTTACCACAGACCATGTCATAAGGTCACAACAGGTCCTGCCCTCATGAGGACAGAAAAACAGCCTAGCAAAATAATGATCATAGCTGGAGGATTATAATCACCCTGCATTACATCATGAACTCAGATTCAAAGCTAGTTCCCCACATAAGAATCTGCAGGACACGTACAAAGGCAACACTGGCATTCTATGCACACTTCACTTGGATAAGGCCATATTTGCAGGATAAACCACTCTGATAAAGGGTTCACTGCAAACTCAAACCTGGAAAACCAAAGCTATTGCCACATTTGCTATGGCAAGCACTATCAACAGTGAAGCGACCCGTCAATAACACACCTCAAGGGCTTCTACAGTGGCAGGAGGTATAGTGATGGTGCTACAAGAAGCATGTCCTCACAGTATGAGCTGTTCACATGGCATCACATTATTGTACAGTATCTAACTCTGACTTGCATCTTGCTTAAAAGTTACTTTAAGTTTTTTCTTAATTTTTTTTATTTGTGGATTTCATATATCTTCCTACATAAGCTATCACTCTGAGCCAGCCTGATCACTGTTTGCATGTAAAATGACATGTTTGCATTGAAAATGCAGTTCTCATCAAGGTGCTAACTGGGAATGTTAAAGGACCCTTTGAGAGGTATTTGGAAAAATAAAAAATTGAATAAATGTCCAAGAAAGATTGGTCTCAAAGCTGTCAAGCCTAATTCAAAAGCAGTCAGACAGACAGATAGAGCCTGATACCCTCTGATCCAGACAGCAGCGCAGTGGAGGGAGGCTGTCTACATGCCAACTGCAGGAGAGGTGACTCATGGTCGGCTGCAGTGGGTGCAAAGTCAACAAGCTTGCAGGCAAAACTGCCACTGAGCGTGCAGCTGTCGTCTCTTTGAACTCAAAAGCCAATGCCATGATCTTTTGGCATTTCTCTTGGGTAGAAGACTGTGTAGGGACACACTACTGTACGGAGGTATAGACTACTGTACAGAGCCTTTAAAAGGCACACGTGTTTGCCATGGCTACAGTCCACTCATATCCATTGTGGTGGTCCTGTAAGGCAGTGGTCAGTTATCAGAGCCAAAGGCAAGCTGTCAGCAGCAGCAAAATCACTCACCAGGCACCAGTCTTTTTCCCCAGGATGCAGAGAAGGTTGCATGCACACCCAGAAAAACCATGTTCAGTTATCACTGCTCAGGAGAGTCTGACACCTTCAGCTCTGACATCAGTAGAGCCGTTATCTGGAGAAAAAAAGTCTAGAATATCGGCATTGGTGACCTATTGAATTGTAATTGAATTCTACAGAGAATATTCTCTATAGCTGGGCTGCCAGCAGGACCAGACAACTGAGATTACAAAATTCAAATATCTCTGATATAGAATGGAGGTGGAGCTGAACTACGAAAAAAAAGGAAAAACACACATCTGAGGGTTTTCTTTAATTAGCATCAATAATTTAAAGCAATAATTCTGAACAGTCCTAGTAAATATTATTTGAACCATTGAATAAAATTTAAGGCTCATGCACTAGACACAAAGAAAATATATTCACACACTGTTGCCAGACGACCTTCATCAGAGCATACAAAACACGGATATGGATGGATAGTTGGAATAGTTGGAATAAATGACTTTCCCTTCCATTCCCTTAATCAGCTAAATGTGGCACGCATGCGCACACCCTATGTGGAGCACTTCCTCTTGGAATCTGTAGCTTCACAAAAACACAATTGTAAGTATTCCAAAAAAGCTTGGGATTTATACAGAAATTGTATGGTGTTAGAAAAACGACTCACATTTATTTTATGAATTGATGTATATTCTATTCTGCACATTCTCTTATTTTCAATCAGTCATATAAAGTGGCTTATTTTTTAATTAACATTTTAGTTTTGGAAATCTGGCAGTAATGTAGTTTATATATACAAAGGAAGAAGCTATGCATTTCATAAATTTACAGTTCTTATATTTACCTTTTTCATTCTTTTCGTTTTTATTTATTTATTTATTATTTTTTTTTTTTGCGATGGTGAAAGATGATAGTTTCAAGAATTTGGCCAGGAAGTCTATGAATGACAGATCCTCATTTAGACAAGAGGCAAATACAAAAGTGCTCTGGCCCAAATGAGAATTTATACAGTTTTGAAACAGGGTGTGCAGTTGTTTTACAAACTTTATTCAATTTACATTGGCATTACATTTGCCAATCAGTGTTATCACGTAACAACGAACAGCTGCCATTTATAATTTACATAATTAAATGTATATTTTTAAAAGGATTGTGTGTTGGAAATTAATCCACAATGAAATATATAATTTATTTACATATGACCTATTTTTATGAAGCATTTGTTACAAGTCATGCCAATTTTTTCACCGAGCCATAATCATATCAATCATAACAGTACACCTGTAACATTCTGTTTCCAAGAAGGAGCACTTGTTACCAAAAATGAAATGATCAGTTTCATCATTGCCCTGATGATTATCACCATTTGTCAATGTGGTCTGAGCAGAAAGCAGTAATTTGTGGCTTTAAACTATTTCTTCTTTGCTTCCGATTTGTGCCTATTAATAATAACTTGCATGCATGTGGATTTCCATGAAATACTGTAGACAACAGCAATGAGGGAAAAAAATTGCATGTAAACATATCATTGAATATGATGGAGATACTGTTAATTTTCCATCCACGCAAGCACATCACATCAACTGCTGTTTATCTGAGTATGAAAACAACATTTTCCTCTGTGGCAATCAATTTATTCTTATAAAGTTGTCCTTAATTTCTTAATTTTATTGCAGCAGTAGGTGGTCATGGGCGGATCAATTTCTGCAATTAGACACACAGCGATGTGTGCCTACCAATTAGATGCTTTGCTAATGCGAGTGCAATGGATTTTTTTGAAAGGGAGAGAAAGGGAATCTGTCAAGTGTCTTGCCTCGCTTTCTAACTGGATGTGAAGTGACAGTCTCTGTGCCACACTTTCTGTACAGTATATCCTCCAACATAGTATTTAGGCAGGATCATGTCATTTTACATTACACAGGAGGCTGTAATTGCAGTTGCTAATTTGTCTTTTTCACTTGTGTAATACGCTCTGTAAATCATCCTCAATAAAGGTACCTGTCAAATAAATGACCAAATTGCAAATGCAATGATGTTGATAGTATAATAGAAGTAGTACTGGTACTGTTATTGTTACTGTTATTTTTTATTAAATATCATACTATATTTATCAGAATTATTTCCGTGCAACTCTGTATGTATGTACTGCCAAACAGTTGACAGCTGCTTTATTGCCACTTGAAGCCTTTAGCGCTCATGACCATTTGCCTGAAGCACAAATGGTGAGCCAGCCATCTCGTAAGTGGCTTGGGCTGCTCTGGCATTCAGGACCTATTCTGAGCCTGATGACAGGCTGATTGTTCTGCCGTCTGGAGAACAGCCAATAAATGCTCAGGGTCATTTAAATGGTGACTGACAATGTTCAGACAGACCTTGACACAGTGATGGGAAAGTAGAAAATGTTCAGAATGAAGTATTCCCCAAAGCATCAACTGGGTAAGTTTCATCTGTTGCTTGTCAGATCGTTCCATACAGGACCTACAATTGTGCGGTGCATTTTTGATGAGAGGGAAAAAGCATAAACAGCATTAATGCTATAAGCCAAAGAGAAGAGGTTCTGAGTGTTTCCGGCCTTTCTTCCTATTCTTGTACCTTTTGTCAATAGTATCATTGCCAAATGATGAACTTCATTTGGTTTGCTGTTGGAAGCCTAGTTTTTTTCCAGCTGTTAAGGTTTACATTGAGGTTATTAAATCTGTAACACATGCCACAAAATGTAACTTTTTAATGCCTTTAATGACACTGGTTGAGCCTCACACTGTTTAGCTTCAATCCCCCTACTTTGACCTTCAGGGTTTTTTCTGTTGTAACAAATCACAGACTACGTAGGCCACAGTTCCCTTCAATTCTCCCTTCAGTTCTCATTTTATTGTGCTTTAGGGAATTATTTTCTGGAAGAAGGAGCTGCTGTCCAGACCCAGTCAACATCAATGTATTGCATTCCATCATCTGCAGGAGGATATCATTAACATGATGCCTGATCTTCTCAGAATTCACATTGGTTGAGACAAGCAGTGCTTTAATTGAGAGAAATGCCCTCCTGGTAAGAGCATCAGGTATGAGGATTCCTCATATCATCAAAATGAAATATAATGTAATGACTGAGCGCTCGCTTTTTTTATTCCCTGCTTATGATAGATTTATTACTGCATTTTAATCTTCTCTCTTTGTGTCCCCAGATATATTTATGGTTTTCAGAGGTCCTGCTGCTGGAGGCAGAGCTTATTCAGGTTGAAGACCAATTTAAGGGAAGACTGACCCTTCACAGTTGCCCATCACACCCTCCCAATGTTGGTGATACACCTGTGCAAAGGCACATGTGCGAACTCACTCATATATATACTTTATGTATATATATATTATGTATAGTATGCATGTATATACAGTGAGGGCCATAAAGCATCATGTTTGGGACAAAGACTTTTTTATTTGGTTTGGCTCTGTACTCCACATTTTTATATTCACATGTAGGTTAAAGGGCACATGCACAGCTTTTATTTATGGCCTTGTGACCTGCTCTGCCATAAAGCCTGCTTGAGACTGGCTCATAGAGTTACTGTGATTATCACTTCTCTGTTCTATTCTATAGGCTTGCTCAAGACATCCATTGGAGGATGTCAATCCAGCAGAGATTATAGGAGCTTTATCCAGTCCAGACAGACCTGGTTTTATCACAGATCTTCATTTGTCTTATTGCCCAGCTTCCTTTCATCCTTCTCTGAGATGATTGGAGCTCACCCATAGGCTTTATTTTGCATGTCCTATTTAGCCCCGCAGGCTAAAGGAGCATTGTTGTTCAGTGCTAGACACCAGGCACCACCCCCAGAGGCACTTACTTAGGTATCACAAGTAACAAGCTCTGCATGACTGCATGAGCTAGTGGCAACTGATGCCTTTGTAAATACAGTACTAACTCACTGATAAATGCTATAATTTAACACAATAGAAAAATATCCAAATTGTATTGGAGGCCTGTTGTATATCAGCCATTATAACTGTTAAATAGTGTGACTTGGTTACCTCTATTGAATATCTGATTATTATATTTTCATTGTGTAAATGCACCTTAAGAGATATAGTGTGTTAATGTTTTGGAAAAAGACATATTTTATCTTGATTTGGCTCCATACTCCAAAACTTTTAATTTATACGCACATAATTCATTTGGGGTTAAAGTGCAGATTCTCATCTTTTATTAAGGGGTATTTTCCAAATGAGGCAGTTGCTTGACCTTAAGCAGATAAGATATTCCTGTATACTTCAGAATTTATTCTGCTGCTGCTATCAGCAATTACATCATGAATTAAGACAAGTGAGCTACTACATGTGGCAGCCATACATACCCAAATCAAAACACCACCACCACCATGTTTCACATATGAGGTGGTATGCCTTGGATCTTGGGCACTTCCTTTTGGCCTCCACACTTTTCACTTGTGATTACAAATATAAAATTGTGGAGTTCAGAGCCAAATCAAGAAAAATATTTATATGTCCCAAACATTATGGAGGGCACTGTCCAGACCCACACACATTATTGATGTATTTTCTTCAGAGCCTCAAGGTTGCTTTGAAAGGAAAACTTCAAGGATCTTTTCTTAGAATTACAATTGCAATATGCCTCATTTTGTGTGGGTTTTAGTGTTTTACTTCTTATTAATTCTTAGTGCAATTGCTTGGAACATTTAATCTGATAGAAAAACATCATAACTATAAAACGCATACAATATATTTTACTTGGAACTATATTTACATCAATATAGCATTAGGATGATGTGCTGTACGTGACAGAAAATGAAAGAAATATATTATTTTGGTCATAGACTATAATATGAATATCTCAAGTCCCATATGTGTAAACCATGTCATCCAAACTTGTGTTGTTTAAAGAACTTACAAATAAGGAGTTTACAAATGAAGATTGGTCAGTATCGCAGACCTTTTGAGGAGTAACTCAGAGAGTAAGAACATAATTTGATTATTTAACTAGTAATATTTGTTAGTTTGTGTTTGGCTACCTGTGGGAATTCACTAATTGAGCCAAATTATATGATAATTAGAATGAATGAAGTAATTTGGCACAATGATGAAGTCTTTTGCTATATGAGGAATTAACAAAGGATAAACCATTGATTTGTTAAAGCATAAGTCATTATCTAACTCCTTAAGCCTTGGTTTATTTAACTAACAACTAATAGCCCTATTGGGTATGATTGAGGCTTGCACAAAATGATAAATTATTTTGGTAAAAATCAATTGTTTTACAGAGATAATGCAAAGTTTAAGATCGCCCATTTTTGTTTAGTAAAGTATAGCATAAACTGAACAATGTGAAATGTTTATTTTTATTATGTTTTTATGTTTTATTTTATACTTTTTTCATGCCCTGTACCCTTCCTTTGAAAGATAAGTTTCCCTGACTATCTGTTTTATTGATTTTAATGTTTTATTGTTTTACTTCTTTATATTCACAAAGCACACTGTAATGTTGCCATTTTCATTCTATCAACCATTCTCTCACAAACACGGAGTCAGCCATTACCAATATATCTATTAAGCTTGGACGATTCAGTAATGTTTGAGGATGAAAACAAATTTATAGTTAGCCTTTCCTTTATGAAAATGGCCCACTGTCAGCTCCAATTCTGCAAGTATACTTTAGGCAAAGAAGATAGCATTGAAGGGGAAACAATTAATTTTTGAAAGCTGTCATCCAACAAGATTAGTCCCATTATTTGTGTACAGTCTCTAATGTACGAGATGAACTGACATGCTTGATCGTGAATTCTGTATTGCAAACAGTATAAAGATGAATTCAGCCATTTATAGCACAATAAATTAAGAAACACATCAACATTCTTGTAAAATAATTGAATGAAATATTAAGAATAGGAGAACCATAACCAGACCTCATGGTAAAAATAAACAAAGTGACAAAAATGTAATCAACTGTAAAATGCAACTGGTTTAAATGAGTCTTTTCCAAATATTATTTCACTGGCTTAAAAAAAAAAATTCACTCAGGATAATCATTTGTCAGTGGGAATTTTCCGTAAACATGAAAGCAGCTACTTCCAGCAAGAAGGAATTGAGACGTCATATTGATTGGGGTGCTTTTTAAATGCAAATTAGGAACTGCTGAGGCGGCGTATCTGTTCAAGCTTTTCAGTGCTTCTATGATGATCATTCTATCTTCGAATCAGCCTTCAATACCCTGTGTACAGTCTTCATCTCCTTGTGCTGAAAATCGTAATCTCACAATCTCTGTTTGCTTCATAATGGAAAGGTTATAGTGACTAAACACTCCACACTCTGTATAGGATCATTCAAATATTTGAAATGAGTACTTGTATTTTTGGACTTGTATGTAATTTATGAAAGGCAATATTGATGAATGAACTGAGAGTACTTGAGTTAATTTGCATTTGAACACAGAGACAAATTCCTGGGTTGGTAATTCAAAGGAATATTTCATGAAGGAAAATAACTCTCCATCATAGCATACCACAGGATTTTAAGAAAGGGAAGTAGAATTGAAGAGGATTTTAGCTTTGTATAAAACGGTAAGAAGGTCACAGGTTTGAATCCTGGCTGGGATGCATGTTCCCCTATGTCCATGTGGGCTTCCTCCAAGGAACTCTGGTTTCCTCCCATAGTCCAAAGACATGCAGGTTAGCCTAATTGGAGACTCTAAATTAGACAATGGATGGATGGATCTAACTTGATAGCAAACCTCTGAAGGGAATACTTGTAATAAAAGTGTTTTTCTCTGGGAATGCTTCTCTGTCACTTACATTTCATACCAAGTAATGGCTGGTTTTTCTCTGAACATGCAGTCACATTCCATTATAGGCAGTAGGATTTCAGTACAATACTTTCACTGTCTACAACATCCTACATTTTCACCTATGTGTATCATCTGGGGAAAATGTTTGTTGTGCCAATTTACCCTAGCAGGACAGCAACCTATTGCAGATCCATGGATCCAGTCCCAAATTAAATATTTTATGAAACTGTGGTATGATGAAACAATTAATAATCTTGACTATCATTAATGAATAGATTTTAAAGGAGTGTTGCAATAACCAATTCTACACAGCACAGGAGTGAATTCATGACCAAAACAAATGAAAGATGTTTAAAATGAAACATGTATTTGAATATAGAGACGGACTGCTAGGTTAGTTATTTGAATGAATGACTCATGAAGAAACACAGCCTCTTACAGCCTGCTAGAGGATTTTAAGAAAAGGCAGATGCAACAAAGATGATTTTAAATTTGCAGCAAACAACTTTTGGGTAAACTTTACAGTGCTGATGTGTAATTTGTACAGAAGGATATATTTGTTTCCTAAAATACTTTTTCTCTGTCACATCATTGAAAATCAATGATTTCAGAAACTGACAGGTCGGCTGGAAATTTTTCCATCTTCTGCACTGTTTCAAGTTTTCTGTTCCCTGCCATTATAATTCATACCCAACAATGGCTGGTTTTTCTCTAGAAAGCTTTGCTTGTAATGTGCTCTGCCTTAAGTGCTCATGGATAGTGTACAACACCAATACATGGCCATTGCTTCTTGTCCTTTACACAGTGAGATGGACAAAAAATAGCAAATGTTAGAATCGTAATCTGTAGAGGTTATACGAAATGAAATATAAAAAGCAAGTGCCTTTACTGAAACAGTGTCTCTTGCAGGTGATGTGATAAACTGTAGTTGTCGAAGTGTGAATTAGAACTGCCTGTGAGGGTAATTGTGACTAAGTACATCAAGTTGTTTAAATCCAAAAGGCCTTTCAATTAAAAAGCAATCCTTGGAGCAATTATTGTGTTTTATGGCTAACAACAGCAACAAACTGCCCTTAAGCACACCATCATACCCACAGTCTTTCTGGAGCATTTAAATCTGAGTGAAATCTTTTAAGCTCCCTTATATTTATGCCCTTTTCAAAAAAACAAATGTTAATTCCACAGGCCAGTCAGTTAATTATGAGGTGGGCTAATGCATACAACCAGCATATGATTTTAGACAACAGGCCTCAAACCATACAGAGCTGCAAGAGGGATGACCAGTCAATCATTCTGCCTGCAAACAGCCAGCTTTATTGCAAGCAAACACAGTCATATAATTAAAATATTACAAGCTAGCCTTGCCAGACAATAGCAAGCCTCATGCATGCCAGCCACCTAATTGGATATTAAATATCATGGTCTGCAAAAGCCAGTTTTGGACAAGGATAAAACAATGAAAAAGAAATATTGATATCTGATAATCCTCCCATTAATGATCAAGCTTAGTTATTTCCTACAAAATATATTTAAGGATTTTGATGTGGTCAGCAGATCTTTCTGCCTCCTCAGTTGCTGTCATATTTTGCAGGTTGTACTTAGTAATTTAATCTAATTGCACTGTAATGTAATTGATCCAGGGTAGATAGTAAGCATGTCTTCTGGGAAAGGGCTGTAATTACTGAATTGATTAATGGGGCTGGGGAGTGACAAGCCAAGATCCTGCCATGGCGAATGGTCTGTGCTGGAGAAAGGTAAAATAAATGCTTCAGTTGAGAACATCCCCCCCACCCGCACCCCACCCCAGACGCACGCATCAGCGTTGTCTTTCAAAAGTCTGTCTGCGTTAGGAGTTTTTACAGACTGTGGAGGCGCTAATAAATGTTGGTAGAATCATTCACTACTGTAATGAGGCTGGAACACAGTAGACGTGTCTTATTTAAAGCAAGTGTGAGCCGAAGTGTATACTATACACGTCTGAAAATGTAATTGTCAGAATTGTGTTGATCAGTGTTGTCTGCTCGCTGTCAAATATTGAGACAATAATCAGCACTCATTAAAATATAGCCAATTCCACAAACCGTTCTTGACTGCCGCGCCCTTGCCTTACAGTAGTGACGTGCCAAAACACTCCAATCGATATTTCCCCCTTCTGTGTCAATATATCCCCCTTTTCTTTGAGCTATTCTGTGCAATAGAAAACCAGAAGGCTGTGACTGACTGGCAAGTCCCTTGACTCTCTGACTCCGGGTTGATGGAGGCTGGTTTCTCTGCCCTGAGCACAGACAGGTGACAGCTTCTGTCCTGCTGCCGGCATCGCGGAGCGTCCCAGGGGGTCAGGTGACAGGTTCTGTGCTGCTCTCGGCACTGTGTCTTGTCCTGCCTGGGGGGTGACGGGGGACGGGGGACGGGTGGGATGGGTGGGGGTTCAGGTGACAGACAGCAGCATTTGCCCAAATAAAGTAACAGCTTCTTGTTTTTCTGCACATGTACACACACACACACACACCACTTTCATTACACAAATAAACAAATGAATTAATGAATTAATAAATAAATCTGTTTCATGGTTTGGAGAAACTGAGGCTGTGTTATCCATCTAATAGTTCTTATCTAAAAGATAACATAATGGTTCCTAAAAAAAAGTTCTGTTAAGATCACATTCCATATTGTGCTTGTTTCTCTTTTTTTGAGGTTATACGGTGAACCTGTAACTAAGTCTGCCTCCATTGAATGAGCAATCTCTATGTGCCTGCGTATCCAATATGCTTTTGGGAGTTGTTCGATACACAGCTCCTCCTGAGACTGTGTAGTAATGGTCGTGGGTTATGGTGTCTCCCATCATGCATCAAGAATAGCAATTATGCTTGCCAATGCATATGATAAGCAGATTTCCAGAGCAGATCAGATTGAATTACTGTTGCATTGATCAAATGTATCCTGCAACCATATCCAATAATTCAACTGTCACTGAAAGTCAAGTTTTAAATGTCAAGTACAGCTTTATGCAGAAGGATATTGAAATACCACTGAGGTATTGCTAGAGATGGTAACTTGAGTTGAGCTTAGATTTTCACTTGTATGGTTTGGCAGGTTTGTTAAATAGAAGGGGTAGCATATAGAACAAAATACAAGTACAACTTTCTGTCTTCGTATTCCTATCAGATCACTGATTCCTTGTAAAAATGTGAAAACCCTTAGTAACTTCTTTAGACACTACATTTTGACACCATAGTATGGCCTTTAATTTTCTAAAAATACATTTCCTCTTTACTAACTTGTAGAAAACAAACCTGAAAATATGATAAGGCGCACTTCATAGAGTTCAGTTTTTGCCACACAAATAGCACCTTACTTTAGGGGGAAAATACATTTTAAAAAGTACTGTAGCAATTGCTTTCTTTTCACTCACTGTCAAAGAGATTGAGATCTGGTTTCTTACTCATGCTTGAACATCCAATCACTTTACTCTGCCAGCCTTACTTTACCCATCTCTGGGCTTAAAAATTATCTTTGGAGTTTTCAAACATGTTTCGGGTCTGCTGAACAAATTCCCTTTACCTTCAGAGTCAATCATTTTCCAGTCAAGGCTGTGGTTTAGATGGGCAAACAGTGATGTACACATTTAATTAAAGAGAGATCAGGTCTAGACGTCTGTGCAAACATGTGGGTTTTAATCCCCCAATAATTAAGAATTGTATATTACATTAAAGAGATGTGCATTCTAAAGTGTGTGTGTGTGTGTGCGTGTGTGCGTGTGTGTGCAAGTGTGTGTGGGTGTGTGCACACGCAGGTATGTTGTCACGTGTGTGCTGTAATTATATTTTTTATGTAAAGCTCAGCTAAAACTGTATTTTGCTTAGCTGCATTTTCAACCAATCAATTGAGGATGACCTGTTATGTTTGTATCTGAATCACTTCACAGCTCCCCAAAAAATTTCACCTGGCAGCTGGAGTCTTCCTGCAGTGAGTCTCTGAACCAGTTCTGACACTCAATTTGCAGTTGCCCAATTTTACCCTTGTATCCCCATAGTGGAAATGATTTCCTGCTGTTGTTCTGCACCTCAGCTTGCTTTGCTGAAAAACAGATGCCTCCGGAGCAACTCAGCATTTGGCCCGTCTAGGAAAGACTGGGACTGGGGACATTAAACATCACATTTTACAACCCTAAGCCTGAAACTTATATTGACACAGAAGCGCAAGTAGACTCGAAGTTTACACTGCCTAATGCTAGATCGCTTGGGCATGGACAATTGAATACATGCTAATTAATGAGCTACGCGCACACCCACAAGCATGTACTATATACACGCAGGCACACATGCACACAGACACACACATGCAAATCAATTTATAGGAAATATATTTCCTATTGGAAGAAATTGCGAACCTTTCATAAAGGGCAAGCGCACCATATGGAAGACACAATTGAAAAGTCATTTTGCAGTTGAAATAAAAACTATTGCTTGATAAACACATTACATGATATTGCTTTTTAAAATTCCTCTGAAACAATTTACGGAAGTCCAGATTAATGTAATATGAAGTTTACATAGGCTGAGGACTTTCTGTATATATAAGACTGGCAATGGGCCTGCAATGAAAATAACATGTAATAGGGTGGGTGCCAATTATGGTGTCTTTCTTGGCAGAATAAGCAATGCAAAATGAAGTGAGACTTATTTATCTGTTGTGTTTATGGTTAGGTTATCACACAGTATATCTAAATATTTAGATTTCATTCTCACTTTTCAATACAAGCACCACACATGGGGTGCTGAAGATTGAAACCAAACAGCAATATGTTGTCCACTTAATATTAACTTCCCAGTCATACCGTGCTTCTGCACTTTCATTTATTATTTACTTTGGTGACATTCATTTAATTCTCTCCATTACAGTGTCTTGCATTCTCCCTATCTTTTATTCATAACAACTATGTTCATGACCATCTCCTTTTTGGCATTATAATGGTCTGCCATTGGATGAGTAATGTTCTTCTCAAAATGCTAAAGAGGGTTTCAACACTTTCTCATTCATTTTCTTTAACCCATAATTCAAAATAAAAGGTCCACATTCCTCTGGATGCAGTAAAGAAAAAGGATGGCCATAAAACATCATAGCTGAACAAAACACACCTTAAATGATCCGCAAAGTAAAGCCAGTGAAATACCCAATATATCAACATTCATCATTACGGCTGGAAAAATGAAAACACAGATTCACAAAGAATTACCTCTTGTCAGAGACAGCTTTTAACGCTTGAGGAACAACAGACGTTGGTAATATATTGTCATTTTGTTAAGGTTAAAGACAAATCATGTCATCCATCATACTGGGAAATGTGGTTTGGCTCTGATAGGAGCTGGCACTGCGCCAGCGTATCCACAGCTGGGAGCAGTCAGCTCAAACAGCTGCTTTGCCCTGATTGCAAGACAGAGGAAGAACACATACCTTATCACCCATCCCCGCCCCCCTTCCCCACCACCCCCAACATCACGTCTTACCCCTACTGACTTGGCTGTATCACTTTTGAAACAGTCTTTAAACTAAAAAAAACAAACAGAGTTTGCATTAAGTTAGTACAGCTGCAGTGACTTGGTCAAAAAACGAGAAAAGTATAAAAAATAAAAAATAAAATCTTGCTGACGGCTGGCTGAGCCACAATGTGTAGGTCAAGCATGTTCTTAGTATTCTATTTCAGGCTTATTAAAGGCTTTATCACTTGTATAAGAAGGGTACCTTGGACATTTTGCGCTTTTTTTTCCTTTTTATGACCAAGCCACTACAGATGTACTTATTTAATATAAACCCTGCTTGATGTTTTATGTTGAGAAAATCACATTTTCAAAAGACTGCCCTTTTGCTTTTTTCACTGTTGTTTCTGCACTTCACCAAACGAAATATTTTTATCGGGTTGGGTACACTGAGAACATGTGATTATATTGTATGATGTAATCATATTTTGTGATTCTATAATTCGAGAAACCTGGTCCCTCACCTCTGTATGCCTGCGTTTTCCGGAAGCTTCTCTTTTCTGTTCTCCTTTTTTTCTCCTTTTTGGATTTTCTTTTGGGATAGCAATGTGGCTGGTTAGCTGTGTAGTGGTATTTACATTTGTTTTCAATACAAATTGTTGGTTTGTTTGGTTACATTTACACTTATTAATTATAAATTGACCTTCTGTGCCTCACTGGTGATATCATACTTCTGTATTCCTAAGACTAACACTGATGTTCTCCACATTTGTGAGTGCCTCATATTGTTTTGCAGTGTTACAGAATATTGCATTGAATGTATAGCCATCATAGACAAATGTTTTGTTTGATTTGTTTGCAACACAGATCTGGTAAAAATTCAAACTAAGGCCTGTATTCAATCAACATTTGTCCTTAACTTTGAATTACAAGTAAATGCAAACATTATGCTTTTCTTCACAAACTCAGCCTTGTTAGTTCGTTTTTGCAATTATTGCTTTATTTGACAAACTGTGTTTGGAAGAAAATTTGCACATTTGAATTTACTTAAAGTGAAATTTAAAAGTGCTTGAATCCTGGCCCTTTTTCAAACTGGTGCTCTCCTGAACTGAACTTTCTTCAAGCATTCAATGCATCATTGTCCAGACTGACTGCACAGGATTGTTATAGTTCACATTGACTACAGTGTAATGGAGTATCTTGATTTGAACTATGGAAGCTATGGGAGACCAAAAACAAACCACATCTTTCTAGCCCTGATAGATTTGGTTAAGAGGTTCCGTTAATGAAAAAAGGTTAAAGTTATAGTTGGGTATTTATAGAGAGTGGGGCAGACCCCCTATTTGTTTCTAGTCAGATATGTTCAAAATTACCCTGTGACATGAATACTCCTCAAAGCTAGGCTATGTCTTTCTCATAGGAACACCAATATTACTTTGGTTACAGTACCTAATATCTTGATGCCTTGAGTTTTCTATAGAAGATACTGTTTTCTGCCTTTGTAGTCAGTATAATGTATTGTGTCATATACCAAAGGAGATAAGCATACTTAAAATACAACTGAATATTGTAATTTTTTTATTTTGGTAGCAAAGTGTCTCTAAGTGAATGACATTCCAAGATATGTAAAATGTATAATCAATTAATATATTCTATTTCTGGGATCAAATGAGCAAGGAATAAAATTATAGCAAGACATACATAGTGCAAATTAAGCATGGGCCACATGCAATAGCACTATCATCTGTGAGTGAAGATCATTTTGTTTTCAGAATTTAAAATATTTCCTCATCATAGTAAAACATTGTCATCACATTAATAAATAATTTTTAAAAAACATGTTTTTTGGGGAAAAAATCAGATTAGTGAAAGTTGCGTGGGAAAACATTTAAAGCAGGAACAGGGCAGGATGGATGTTTGCTGAATTCATTTGTATGTCTAAAAAAGAAGAGGCATTGTGCTTTGACTAAGCAATGCTGCCACTAACTCAGCGTGAGGACTAGAAATCAATGAGCAATTAAGAATAAATTAATTCTGTATCAAACAGAAAAACGTGAGGGGAAAAATCAAATTCCTCCTCAATCCAATCACAGGAGCATTGGCCTAATGTTAAAATGTTCACTTTCACACTATTACAATTTTAACATCTATTTACTCACTGCTTTCCTTTACTCTATTTTGAATTCACAGTTGCAAAGGTAGGCTGTAACCTCCATCAGTTGAGAAGAGCACAGAGTAGTACCCACACTCAGAAACACATGCAGCTACCTACATCTTAAACATTTTAATTGTCTACGCTGTCCTGCCACTGCACTGGAGGGCTGCGTACCCTGTCAGGCTGATACAGACAGGCCGCAGGCGTCCAATCAACATGAAGAGTTGCTATTGTAAAATGAGGCAGAGACAGCCCTGATGACCCACCACCCCCCCTCCCCCAACCCCTCCTCAGGCTAAGCTATGGAAACTAATTTGTGATCTAGCAGGATTTCCATTTACAGTTGCCTGTGGCATGATCAGGATACAAGTCCATGTTTAATGGGGGTGTCACTGCACTGAGAATTAGTGCTTTAGCTTTATGTGCCACTTGAGAATTCCTGGAAGGAGAAAACAAATGCCATTTTTTCATAATTTCAGTTCATTGTTTGTGCAGTATAAATTATAGCCTCAATAAGCTTGTGTTGTTTCTCCAGTGTTTAAACGAAACATTTATTTCTGGTATATGTATGTTTCATTTCAAATATGAATCACTGAAAGAGGAAAATATTGGAAAGAAAACATGAATTGCTGATCATGGGGATTATTGCAGTTGTCCAGAATTTTCGCCAGTCATGTCTGGAAATGAAGAAGATGGCAAATTTAAAAAATATCCACACCACTAAACTATGCTGTATTTCAATTCCTTGAAGAGACTACAAAATACAGTTAAAGTAAAAAAAACCCAGCACTGTTTGCCTTCTGTGTTCTGGAAATGGAAGGGATTCATGTACAAATTTAGAGGAGCATCAAGCACCCTATATAGTGGATGATATCGGTGCTTGATGACTTAGATAACTTTTTTCATTAAATACATGAAATAATCATTTTTAAAAATGTTTTGTGTTTACTTAGGTTTCCTTTGTCTAATATATCATTTCGTCTAAAGATCTGAAACCAAATATGCAATAATAGAGGAAATCAGAAAGGGAACAAACACTTTTTCACGGTAGCATACAGATAGGTGACAAATTAAAGGAAAAACCAACATAAAGGGGACACGTGGACCCAAACCATGCCAGAAAAATGCCACTAACAGCATAACAGAGCCACTGGACCCCCTCACTGTACGGGTCAAGCAATCAGGCCTGTACTGTTCTCTTGATGTACTCCACACATGCTCTTGCCCACTTGTCGAGAATATTTTTTCCACATCTCTGTCGACCAGTGCCTATGGTTTCTGCACCACTGAACTCTCAAATGTGCATTTGTCTTTGTAATGAGGCACTGCAACCCTACTACAATATCCCTCACTATGCAGTTGTCAACGGACTGTTCTTGCTGACACAGTCTTATCATGTCCTGCATTGACATTCTCAGTCAACTGAGGAAGAGCTACTGTTCTGTTTTTCTTTACATATTGCACAAGCATCACGGTCATTGAATGTGTGCTTTCGATAAAAATTTCCGACCCTATTTACTGATGTCTTTCCCATAGATCTAAATGCAGATGTCACTTTAATCACTGTTCCTATTGAAACACTGGCCAGTTGAGCAGTCTTTGTGATGGAAGCTCCTGCCATCCATGCCCCAATAATGAACCCTCTTTCAAAGTCACTTTTTTCCTCTTTTTTCCTCGTTAGGCCAACATAAATAAATAATGAAATAGCTTATTATATAAAATGTTCTGTTTTTATTTTTGAGATGATGATATGGTGCTGATTAAGGTGGAGAGGTGATGATAACAATTACAAAAGATGACAACTGTATGAATATAAAATACATAAAATACCAATATACCAACAGATTTTATGTATTTTTTGTGTTTTATCTATTTATTTATTATTTACTGTCTACCCTCATAATTCATTGCGTTCAATAAGTGCAGAAAATTTGCCGGTGTGCTGTGATAGGCCAAACTTCACATTAGTGGCTACAGGAGATTATAGAATACCACTATTTGCATTGGAGTTATTTTCTGTTCTAGTTTGTTTCAGTTAATTGCAGATAGTGACAATGCCTTTGTGTTCCGCTTAATTGTAGGCTATCACTAATTGCTTTTTGAAGGACACAAATGTTCAGTTTTTCAGTGAATTTGCAATCTATTTGTGTGCATTTCATGATAAAAATCACACTGGCATAAAGTGTAATTGACCAGTACATTTTTTTTTGTGATGGGTACATTTATCAGCACCAGGCAATGACATCTTCTTGAATAATTTCCACCTTGTACTGCTTAGATTAGTTTGGGATAGTAACAACATTACAGTACAGTAAATTATATAGGAAGGTTGTATTTGCCCTTATTTTCCTTTTTCCTATAGAAGACAATCTCTTATTTTATTATTACACATAGTTTATTTACATGGCCAAAAATATTAAGTCAGCATCCCAGAGTTTTCCGTCATGGCATTAATCCACTTTTTCCTCCTTATTGGCTTGGTCTTTTTGCGTGGGAGAATGTAAAACTTCAAATCGACAAATTCTTGGCTTTGTTATTCGTACAGCCCGCCACACAACACTTCTCGGCATTTTTGCAATCATGAAAATCCACTTACTGCTAATACTAACTACTTTATATGAAGTGCAGCAGGTTGTTTTCCCCACTGTGGGCTTGCCCCATGCACTGTCTGTATGATCATAGCTGATCCTGCCCCTTCCATGTTGACTGACAAGTTGAGTCATTTTGAAATAAATATGTTGAAATAAATTGGAGAGAAAATAAATATGCATAGACATAAATATGCGAGGAAATTAATAAAAGAGCCAAGGTGCACAGTGTCCTTTGGAAATGAAAACGTCATGAAATAAATAAAACAGAGATAAAAAAAAATTAGTAGATACAGTATTTATTTAATGGCTTATTATTTCATATATTTTTTTTATCTGTTTAATTGCTCTTAATTTATTTAATTATCAATTTGTTTATTTAATTTTGTCACATTTGGTTTTCGAAAACATGCCATTGTGTCAAACCACTTCCTAGGCCCAGTCAACTGTTGCGGTGGGCGGGACTTGAAGGCTCCATACCAGTGGTAACCAACCCTGTAGATCTTCACTCCAACCATAACAAAGCGCAATTCATTCAACAGCTAGAGATTTTGTTGAGCTACTAATTAGTAGTCAGGTGTGCCAATTTAGGATTGAAATGAAAACCAACAGGACGGTAGATCTCCAGGAATAGGGTTGGTTGCCACTGCTCTATAGGATCACACCTTGCTGACTAGTTATCTATGGTCTATTCAACTGGATCAGTCAGTCCTTTCCGCTACCGAAATGGGTTGCGCACGTTAGCCGTAGATTCTGTAAATTAATTTCCCTTTTGAATTAAAATTTCTCGCCTCAATAAACTTTCACATATTTTAATTGTCTTTATATTTCCTTGGACGGCTTTAACATCCGAACCACTAAAGCAGCGAATCAAAGAAACGTGTACGTATATTCATGTGCGCCCGTGTCTTTTGGGTCCCTGTAATTGTCGCACTTATTGGATATGTAGTTTTTAATAAAGATCTAGTTGAATAGGTGAAACCACGTTGCAACGCGAATTAAGCTACTGTTAAAACTACAAGTACCATGATGCAGCTGATCACCTCCCTTGAGGAAGTTCGGTGAATGTGAAAGCCAACGTGACTTTGCTTGGACTGAGGAAGGGGTTTTTAGGGGAAACAGACATGTCTCACTTTACAAAGAAAAGGAAGTTGGACAAAAGTGTTCAGGATAACTTATATTTCGATAGTTATGCTGATGTAACCATTCACGAAGAAATGATTGCAGACAATGTTCGCACTAATACATACAGAATGGGAATATTGAGGAACAGTAATGCCATCCAGGGCAAAGTCGTTTTGGATGTTGGTGCAGGAACCGGCGTCCTCAGTATATTTTGTGTTCAAGCTGGAGCCAAAAAGGTCTACGCGGTCGAGGCAAGTTCAATCGCTGATCAAGCGACAGAGATCGTGAAACTGAATAACATGGAAGATAGGATCGATGTCATTAAAGGTACGTTAGAGACAATCGATCTGCCGGAGCCTGTGGATGTGATAGTCAGTGAATGGATGGGGTATGCTTTGCTCCATGAATCCATGCTAAACTCTGTGCTTTTTGCGCGTGACAAATGGTTAAAACCTGGGGGCCTCATTTTACCCTCCAAAGCAGATCTTTATATTGCACCTATAAACGATTTGGTGGTGGAGGACCGGTTACATTTCTGGAGTACAGTGAAAGACCAGTATGGTGTAGACATGTCTTGTATGTCTGACTTCGCAAGAAAATGTATCATGAACAACGATATCACTGTGAACTTGGTGACCGTAGAGGACGTACTCTCTCACCCATCTAAATTTGCCGAGTTAGATTTGCACACGGTGACGGAAGAACAACTGAAACGTGTGCAAGGTAACTTTGGATGTGAGTGCTTCGGTTCCTCCAGTGTCAATGCCTTCTGTGTGTGGTTTACCGTAAGTTTTCCGGGAGAAGAAAAACCCCTAGTCCTATCAACATCCCCGTTCAATCCGGAAACTCACTGGAAGCAAGCAGTGTTGTATCTTCACGAGCCCGTTGATGTGATCCAGGACACGAAGATCACAGGGGAGATAACCATGTACCCCTCTGAGGAAAGTTCCAGACACATATGCGTCCACGTGGACTACACAATAGGAGACCTCAAAAAGAAATCCAAGACTTTTTCCATTCCTGACGGCTATGCAGATGCTCAGTGAACAAAATTATTTTTTAAAAGCGTGTTTACTTTGTGTTCATGTCAACCGTTTATGAATGTGTGCTGTCAAACATTTGAAAAGTGCAGCTCTGACTTCAAAAGTAGAAAAGAGCATTTTACCTGCAAATTATGTAATGCGTTATATTAGTTTGTGAACATTTGAATTCTGATTATTATTACTATCTTTGTTTATTTGTAATGTATGTTATTCATATAAGTGGATTTGTGAAGGTTTTCTTAAGTAATGCTCTAACAATTTCTTATTTGGGAATATTTAAAATTTATCTCTTGCTGTACAAGTTGTTGATGCCTGTTCAACCCTGCATATTGTACAGTAGATACCTTGAAATATTCGTCACAAAAACAGGAACCAAAACTTGCCTTATCTAAAATATATTGCCTTTTTTCTACCATTTCACTGTAAATGCTTTGATATCGGCACATCTTGAGTTGTGGCAATGACACACATTACTCTGTAATGGTGGCAAGATTAAATAACTTGACAATTTTGTTTACTACTGAGCTGTGTTTCCACACTTGATATTAGTGCATAACTTCATTACATCTAGTTATGTATATTTGATGCACAGGTTACACCGGATGGCCTGTTGCATGATCGACTGTAAACTGTAAAAAATACAAATTATTCAGTAATAAGATTTAAGATTGGAGTTCTGAAGAAGTGGTAGCCTACTTGTTACATAAGCTAAGAGTAATGTTTTAGGAAATTGTGCAAAGCACTGATATTGGTTATGGCTTTCACTTAAAAACTGGTTGTTGCTAATATATAATATTCTCTTGCATACAAAGTACTCTCAAAGTGAAGGCCTTGTATCCATTGTATGAAAAAGCAAGGTTGCAGATTATTATTATTATTATTATCGTTGAAAATATTGGTGCCCAATGTGTGGCTGAACTTACTCAATTTCCACCCTAATTTGGAATGTCAATTTATTTCCAGCTGTATACGTGAACGGACCCCACAGCTGATTCTACAGAGTGTGGACATCCACAGTTTTGCAAAACGTGGTGTAGCTAGCCTGCTTCTTTTCACACTGCAGCCCACAGCCAATATCACACAGAATTAATTCAGAGACCTTTTGTGTACAGCTTTAACATTATACACACAGGCTCCTTAACTGAATGAGCCACCCAGCAGCCTGTTTGAATTATTTTTTATATGTAAAATGACAAAGCACTGGCCTTCCCATTTTCAGCAATGTCATTTCACTGCAGATGCAATTTCTTTGTACATTAGGGTATTCCACTGGTTGGCACTAAGGGAACATTCACAGTCGAAAGCTTGCCATTGAAACTAAGCTGCATTCGAAAATGAATGGCAAAGATGTTTCGTGCAATCATACATGGAGCATTTACCCAATCTTCTCCATAAAGAACAGAAAGGCACTTAAACATATGTAATTTCAGAACTTCCTCATTCTAATCTATGAATGTCAGCACTGATAATTCAGTGTGCAAATCATAACCATTCCATATTCAGCATAGAGCCATTTGATATGGATGATGTTCAGTGATATCATTGGAATGGTAATTACTTTGAAATTTAGGCAGATATCTGACTCTGTCTGACCATCTTTTTCTTTCAGCCCAGTAAGATTTTCCTACTGAAGTTAGTGGTACGTATTGGAGGAGGTAACTCTTGGTCTGTCTTAGATTAAGGCTATGTGGAGATTTCTTCAAAATGCTATTGCAGAATAAAATCACAGTTTATGCCATAATGCATTTTTTTTTAATTCGACCTTTACGTTTTATGTTATGGTTTTTGTCCAACCTTTAGATGCATTGAGAGAGATCATAATTCATGTAAAGGAAAGAAGTAGGTTAGGGTAAGGAGGCTGCTGCACAAGTGTGTACTTTAATAGTATTATCAGAGGATAAACCCCACCTCTTTTAGCAAATTTGGTTTGTGTTAGCAGAAGCCAGCTGTTTATTAATACATTATTGTTTATCAGCACCTCTATTGGTTAGACTTATTAGCCATGTATCTCAACTACGTAAGTGCTGGTTCTAACTGGTAGCCCTACAGGCCTGTACATAATTGGTTATGGCTCACCCAAGCACAGAGAATTTATTTTGGAGGGGTTGCCCTTATCTCATTTTGCAAAAAATAAATAAATAAATCAATAAATAAAAATCACTCCTTTGGTCAATTAGGAAGCTGCTATCTGCTGATGTCATGGTGATACAATGACTTCACTGAAAAGAAAGTGGCACCTGGTAGTAGGTTGGTCCTTTGAAATTGACAGGAAACAGACTAACAAATGTCATTGGGTCCTGTAGTAGTAAGATTTCCTTTCTCTGGAACTAAGGGGCCTAGCCCAAACCATGAAAAACAGCCCCAGACCATTATCCCGCCTCCTCCAAACTTTACAGTTGGCACTATGCATTCCATCAAACTCAGATTTATCCATCAAACTGCCAGATTGTGAATCATGATTCTTCCCTCCAGAGAATCTGTTTCCACTGCTCGAGTCCAACGTACTCTGCTTTACACCATTCCAGCTGATGCTTGGCATTGCACATGGTAATCGTAGGTTTGGGTATGGCTGCACGGCTATGGAAACCCATTCCATTAAGCTCTTGACATGGGTAGTTTGGGACTAAGGACAGATGATTTTTATTTGGTACGCGCTTCAGCACTTGGCAGTCCTGTTCTGTGAGCTTGGGTGGCCTACTGAACTGTTGTTGCTCATATACGTTTCCACTTCACAATAACAGCACCCACAGTTGACTGGGGCAGCTCTAGCAGGGCATAAATTTGACAAACTGACTTGTTGGAAAGGTGGCGTCCTATGACAATGCCACGTTGAAAGTCACTGAGCTCTTCAGTACGACCAATTCTACTGCCAGTGTTTGTCAAGAGAGATGGCATGGCTGTTCGCTTGATTTTATGCATCTGTTAGTAATGAGTGGGGCTGAAATAGCTGAAACCACTAATTAGAACAGGTATCCACATACTTTTGAAAATGTAGTGTACCTATAATATTCTTTCTCTTGGAAGGTATCACTGACTTTGATAGAGGGTTTGTGTGGCGGTTCCTAATCATCCCAGCCACAGTACAAGTAAAATACAATTGAAGTTTATAAATTATGCCTGTAGTATTCTGCATTGACTGTGTGCACAGACAAAAAGCATGGATGCCATGTTCCAGGTATAGCATATAAAATATATAAAATAAAGAGCTCACTATGTTTGTTAGGGCTCCTTTTAAAATATCTCTGTAGCCTCTTTTGTCAAAGCATGCATATTTATGAGCAAAATGAGCACTAAGCATTCCATGTTACTTTGTCAGTGAAAAGTGGAACTGCATGATTATGTCAGTAAGCTCCACATCTTACCATTATCAGTTAGCTACTTGAATTGCATGGAATTGGAAGATGGTGGAGATTTGTCATAAATTACGTCTATTCTCACATGTTCCCATGTTTTTTGCCTGCTTCCACAGGGCTAGTGGCACAAAACTGTGAACTGACTGTGGTATAAATGTGAGCTGGTAGTGTTGGTAAGAGCTCCATCTCAGCTGCAGTTATAGGCTATTCTACTACATACACTTTGACAAAACATCTTCTGGCTGTGAAAGTGTTTATTTCTTTACTGTTGTCTTGAAAGCACTTTAATTACATTACTTTAGGTTGGTTAAATTTGACCAATGTTGCCACGGGTATGTGGTGGTGTTCAACAGCTGGATTGCCCATTGCACTCCGAGATCTCAGATTTAATGGAAATGTCAGGTATGATATTAGCTTCAAGCAAGTGCTGAACTGTGTGCTGGACTTTCTCACAGAGTCATTTACCTCAGTTAAATGTTAAACTAATTATTATTCAAGGTTTGGCTAGTTTTTAATCCTTTTTAAAGAATATAAATTACATTGCAACCCTGGAATAGGATTATTTTGCTTGTATTGCATAGCAATTGTGTGAAGAATCAATACTGCCATGCATCTATTCAAACTTATACAATGTTCATCCAGGAGTGAAGGCACGTTTGACAAGAAGATTAATGTTAAACTTAAAGCTGCAAAGAGGAAAGCCATAGGTCCCTCAAGGGCTTGCAGTGAATTGTATTTAATACTGCCTTCCTCCCAGTGTTTTCTATGTGCCAAAAAGTAAACAGAACTACAAATAAAATGTAAAGTATAGTAAGTATTAGCTGTATTATGTTTTGGATAAACTTAAAAAAAACATTTGCTCTGTACTTCACAATTTTAGATTCTCAGCCGTTATATAAGAGTATTTCATACACTTTTGTTTCACCATATAGATATAGCTATTTTTATTTATAGCCCCCCCCCCCCACATTTTAGGACACCAAAATGTTTGGGACATGTCCTTTGCATGCAATGACTCCCATAGACATCATCAGCTGCCAGGCCTGTGAAGCAGCCATCTTCAGCTCCTGCTTGTTTCATGGGCTAGCCTTAAGTTTTCTCTTCAACATGAAATGCATGTCCAGTTGCATTCAGATCGGGTGTATGACTTAGCCTGTCAAGAATTTTCCAGTTTTTGGCTTTGAATACCTCTTTGTTATTTTAGCAGTGGCAGCCATCATGCTCAAACCAAAGGGCTGGCTATCAAACTGTTGCCACCATGTATGACGTGGCCCCCTATGACATCCATCAATCCATCCATTATCTATACCTGCTTATCCTGGGCAGAGTCATGGGGGGTGCTGGAGCCTATCCCAGTGCACACTGGGAGAGGTAGGAATACACCCTGGACAGGCTGCCAATCTATCGCAGAGCACACACACCATTCACTCAGACACTCATACCTATGGGCAATTTTGAGTTTCCAATTAGCCTACCTGCATGTCTTTGGACTGTGAAGGGAAACCAGAGTACTCAGAGGAAACCAACACGGACATGGGGAGAACATGCAAACTCCACACAGAAAGGCCCAGCCTGGATTCGAACCCTAGACCTTCTTGCGACAGGGCTTCCCACAGCACCACCATACTGTCAAATAAAAAAATTTTCCGCACATATATTGGTGGTTAATTTATACTTCGTATTTTTTTTAATTAATTTTTTTCATTATTTTTTCTGTGGTCTGATTTTTTTCCCCTAGCACACAGACAAAGATATAGATGTATTTATTTCCCAAAATATGCTGTGATGTCATATCTTTGCACTATAGTTGGTAACTGTGTATGGGTATTGAGCAAGGAATTCTGAGTTTTTAGGGCTGGTTGTTCAGGCTTTTTTGTTTTTTAACACATTTTGTGTTCATAAGAGAAAGCACGGAGGGTCGCACTGAGTATATAGATTTGGCGTGCAATACAGTGTTGAGGAAACCAGCTGAACTGCACGTCTTTGGCAGAAAGTTACAAGAATGGATAGCCTACATATGTACCATTGAGATGATATAAGAAAAAATCACATAATTAAAATAAATACATTGACATAAAATAACATCTGGATATGTCATGATTGCATTGCTCTTATTTTATAAGCTATATGTATGTATTATGAATGAGTCTTCAGTTCAAAACCATTTGGACAAGCTACACATTTGGGATGGATTCATGATATTTCTAATATTTAAAAAAAAAACTATAATGATGTTGAAGATGGAAGATTGTAGATTACTTTAATATATCTTAAGGGAAATGCTGCATGCTTTAATTATGACATAGCCTACACCTCCAATATCCAGATGCAAATCAGGCAGAAATCATCCATTAATATAGCCTATTGCATTTATGTTCTTTTCCGTCATAATTACAACACATTCAGAGGTCACCCAGGTTGAATGAATGAGTCATTTTTTATCTTGTTCTGCCAACATGCAACCCATCTCTAATGGGTTTATAAGACACTGTATCATACCCTGACGAAGGCAAGTAAGCTAAGAGGCTTAGGATTGGTACATCTTTTTAACCTCCTATGAACATACCGCTATATTAATCAAAAAAAAAAAAACTTTCCCTCAACAAAGAGTGCCGTGGAATTTTTTTTCTTTGCATCAATCTATTAAATTGACCACTTTCATAGAGCTTATGGCTTATTCTTATTATTTATATAGGACATTTTACTAAGGATTTGTCGCAAAACGCTTTTACCCTAACCTAAACCCCCACAGTGCAAGCCGGAGGCAATAGTGGCAAGGAAAAACTCCCTGGAAGAAATGCTGGAAGAAACCTTTGAGGGAACCAGGTGCAAGGGGGTCTGGCAGGGTTGCATGAAGCGTCTGAAGGTGGCAGTCCAGGATTGGTGAGACAGGCTGGAGTGGTGGATAGGGTACAGACAGTAAGCTTCGGGGTGACTTATCCAGTGAGGATAAGTAATTGTTGTAAGGTTAAAGCACCAGAGACAGACAATGAAAACAACGCATACATTTGTCCATAAACAACAAGTTTATTTTTTGACAAAACGGTCCAGAATTTGCAACTGTTGAAGCAAATATGATGGGCAGACAACAAATCTAGGGCAGTTGTTACTGGTGCAGGAAAATGGATTCCAGCTCACTCTCAGAACATGCACAATCTGCACACAAGGCAGACAGACAGGCAAGTCGGCCCGAGCATGGTACAAATCCACATAGTGTGTGGGCCCATCATAATCCCTTTTCAATCATGCACTTTTTGGATTATAGTTCTATTTATTTCTTACCAAGCATTGTTTTACTTAATATGATATTGCAATTTAGGCAAGTCCAGTTATGGGGGGGTTTAAGGCACCTTATGAAACAGGTTTTTAGACCACAGATTGGCATGAGGAGCTTGTGGGGGCACAGATGATAATAAATTCTGGGCAAGGATGTTTTTTCCTCACCTGCAGAATGCATTTGTGATTTGTTGCCAGATGGTAGCAACATGCAGTGAATTGACCTAAAATGTCTGAATGCCCTTTGTATTGAGTCTTTGAGACAGTTCAGTGCAAAAACAGCAGTCGGCATCATCTCTGCAATGCTCAATAGGCATATTACAGTAAACAAAGAATGTTGTAGATGACTAATAACAGACGGCATTCCCACGTGACTGCCGGCCCATGTCAACTGCAGTGCCAGTTATTGAACTTCTTCATAGATTTTTAGATGCATGGCTTTGCTGAGTGCAAAATAGTAAGCAGCAATGGTGCGGAAGCTTTTCAGTCAATGGAGGAGGTAGTGAATTGGAGTCTCGGAGCGTGTGTGGTGCATTACATTACACTATTGATCTGGTTACCAGATGCCTCAATACAGGGTTACTGACATGGCTTACATTTCATATATTACCCATTAAAATGGCTGAGTATTTACAATACAGGTGATATGCATTTCTCAAGGGTACGACAGCCTGGCTATTTCTTGGATTCAAACCTGAAACGTTATGGTTAAGTCAAGTTCCCTTATGGTTACAGTACATCACATTGCCAGTACTGTAGAGTACTAGCAATAGTAGTACTAGTAATAGTTTTGGAAATTTCTATACTGGAAATTGCTTACAGGTTATTAGAAGATGGATTTTTCATTTGAGGGATTCAATCATATTTAATCATTTTCATTAATTTACTGTTTTATAAGTACTTTATTAGAGGAGACGGAGGCTTCATGAGAAAAATGTTTTATAGACAAGGTTAAAATGGTGCATGGCACAGTATCAGAAAATGCCATCTGTTTCATAACAGAAATAATATGTACACACTTGTATGTTATAATATTGTCATTGAGCTCAGATTGCCTTAGATTGCCTTTTAATTACAATGCACACCGTTCCCTCCAAAAGTATGGGAACAGTAGAGTGAAATTTGTTGTTTTTATTTTGAGAAAAAAAAATACAACTGTTCTCAATATCTGATTGAACTGGTCAAGCAGCAGCATTATGTGCATGGGAAGCAAGAAGTAATATAACATAAAAGAAAGACCCAATTGCATACCTGCATCCTCATAAACTGAAATGGAAGCATTGTTTTTTACATGCTCCCACTGAGGTTGAGATTAGCCATCGTAATAAAAATATAGGCCTTGTCAGGAAACTCAGTCTCATCCCTAAATTCTGCAGAGACCGTCTTTAATCCCACTGGGTACTGGCCAAAATAACCCGTTGTCATCACCCATTTGACTTCTTTTATACTGAAAAAAAAAAGGTTTTGTGAAATGTTGAATAGGGAAACTGTCTGGCAGACTTATATACTTACAGTATGTTGACGCTCTGTCACTAATATGTAGAAAGGTAAAGATATCTTTATTGTTCCTCTTTAAGTAAGAGAAATTGTGTGTATACTATATATTTTTGTTTATCAGTTATTTTCAATCCAATAAACTACTTTTGTGTCAGAGTGCGCTTCTGCATACAGTATCAAAAATATATTTTAGAAGAATATTCTTTCTTAGTTTTATGATGTAAGATGTGCTCATAGGAAAAGGGCATATTTGTTTTAGATTGCAGTGATAGTCCTTTACCATGCAAATTATAAATGATAACAATTTAAATGATAACTTTAGACAATTTTAGATTTCCCAAAACATTTAAATATTTGACTGGAAATATTAAATATAGCATTTATTTGTTATTGCAATCTTTAATCATCATTTACACTCAAGAAAGCTAATGCTGAAACGTTTGTCTTAGTCGTTTGACTTAATGCTTCAAGCGTGTTTCAGGCATCTTTTTGTATGCAGAGCCTTTTTTTTATTCTTCTTTGATTCATTACTGCTTTGGCATTTATGCACCCAGTTTAAGTCTGTGCACAGTAATTTAGATTTTTTTTTTTCAGTCTTTAATCATAAACCACACTAAACCAATCCTAAAATGAAACTAAACCACCTACAGTGATCTTATTTCAGGTATTTTGGGGTTTTAAAGAGATTGCCCAATTTTAAAGTTAATACACAAACTGCTATGTAGCGTACGGTGGTGTTATGTAGCAGCTTAACTTTTAACGAGCCAACATGCCTTCTATCATCATTTTTATGTAACAACGATGGTGTATTCACAGTTATTTGCAATTGAGAAGGCTACATTTTAAATATTGAAGCATATTTGAATAATAATAATGATAATAATGAAATAATTCTATTCATATATGATTGTCCTGCCTGATGTGTGCCATTCTATTATTTTTCATGATATCTGGATGGAATATGTGCTGCTGGGTGGCTCATCTTGTTGAGGCAGTGTTCAGACACATGGATGGGCCCCAGTGTGGAACTGAATCTGATCTATGCCAGGGTGGACTGTCAGCAGCTCGGTACGGTGAATCACAATTTTCTATAGCGTTGCTCAGGGACAGGACGGTTTCAGTCTGCCTGGATGACAGCGTCTTGTCACGCATCAGCGACCCCCACTGGCTGATAGAGAGCCTGCAAGTACTGTATCTGTTGAGCCACACATGAAGTGCCATCCTGTGTAATCAGAAGTGATTTATTATTATTATGATTATTTTTTTATTATTATTTATTTATTTATTTTACAATTTTTAATTATATATATATATATATATATATAACGCTAATTATCACCTATTGCCCATTTCAACTTGCCATAGTTCACACGCTGTAGCCAACAAGAAGGCTGTTGTATATGTATTCTACAAAGCTAGACAATGCTATGGATGGTGTGAGGCATAATGTAGCTAACTACTGTGTGATCTGTTTGAAACTGAGCCACCGATAGCATTTAGTTTGTGGACATTTTCAGCACTAGAATATAAGTATTCCATTTAGGGTTTTGCAATTAAAGCACCGACATGGTCTCTATACTGTACATTTGACAGGCAAACTCATGTGTAAGCATTTGCTACTGGGTTGCATTGTGCTTTTTACGCCACATTAAGTATTCTCCACTGAGGTAAATGCAGGACAGTCTGTGATGATGTATGTCTAGAAAAAACATAAACAACTCGCTAAATAATGTATGCTAACCTACAACACTTGTTTGTTCTAAACTGTGAACTGGCAGGTAGAATTGTAAGGAATGAGTGTTAATCAGCATCATAAATATAGGCACATAATATAGACACATACAACCGCATTCAGGCAGGCGTGCGCGTGCACACACACACCTACACATACACAGACAAACAAGCCTGCGCCGACGTACTGTTCGAGGTGGCATAAGGAAATATTGGGGTATCCTGACATCAAGCAAGAAACACAGTCGCTTATGCTGGGCTGTTTGGTTAAGTACAGTTAATAGTTTCGTCGGTTGTTGAACTATTTAAATCGCTGTATCGATGGTCTGTAGGGGCATTCTGCTCTGTCAGCTGAAAAGAAAAAAAAAAAACATGGGGAGCTGCCATGTACCTGAAATGAAACTAAAGCAAAAACTGAAGAAATAAATAGTTATCAGTGTACAACACAACCAGCTAGGCCTGCATTATGATCTGAACACTGCATCCCTCTCATAATCAGGTTGTGTTTCGTTTTTTTTCTTTCGTTTTTTTGTTTGTTTGATATTGTGTGCGTATATATATATATATATGTATATATATATATATATATATGTGTGTGTGTGTGTGTGTGTGTGTGTGTGTGTGTGTGTGCGCGCGCGTGTACGATATATATATATATATATATATATAGTAAAACTGCACGTTAGTTCCAATGACTGGCTTTCATCTTGATTTCGTTTTTATTGTTCTTATTTCTATTCTTTTTTAATACAAAATATATAACAATAACGCTAACTAATTATTGAGTAAACCATCCAATAATTTATTTTACCGAAGTTTGATACGTGTTATAAAATTCGGTATATGAGAGAGAGAGAGAGAGAGAGAGAGAGAGGAGGGGGGGGGGGCGCAACCTTGTGAAGCAAACACAGGGGGTTTACCCTATAAGGTAATAAGGGGTGTCCTATTTATTTTTACAACAAAATATGTAACATAACACTGATTTTGCTACGTTTTCCTACATTTTCAATTCCCGTAGAGGCTAAATATAGGCTAGTACAAAGTTGTACTAAGGAGTTTGCGTAAATGTGCTGGTGCCTGCGTAAAGTGTCCGAGTAGTGTTTCTCTGCTAGAGACGGCTAAAATGTGGTCCCGTAGCATTGCATTTTTTATAATCATAAGACACATGCTTTAAACAATTATTACATTCCTGGATTGAATCACTCTTGTTTAAGCACGCTAACTATCAAGGAGCGCTCTCGGGTAAAACGATGAATATATCACATTTCCGGACCTGATCATTTTAACCAACACATGCGGTGAACAGTGTTCTCATGACGCTACAATATATTTGTCTTTACTAACCCTCCGACAGTCACGTTAAGCTAGGCTGTGCAAATGTGTGTAACTTTTAATGAGAGAACTGTATGCACACAAACCTAAAAAAATACGACCATTTGGTGTAGTATATCAGATACAATCTATCTTTATGCATACTGGTGAATTTACGGTATTGCGTTTTAAAATGCATGCATTTCACCGACCTAGATGAGGGACTAAATTTGCGCTTTCTTAGTGTATAAGAGTATAAAACCGAAATTAAAGTGGTTGCCTATCTGCATCACCCTGCCACTGAATTTGTTTGGCTTGTTGTTTTACCATTGGAGTGGCGTTTGTGTCTTCGATTCTTCCACTCCTGGAGAGCTGTGGGGAGAGTTGTTCGTTCTTGAGCAAATCTTTTTGACTGCAGTCCACAAAGGTTTAAGTCCGAAACCAACACGTGCTTGAGCTCGTCACATTCTTCTTCTGAGTCGGATGGAATGACGCTTTGAAAGGAAAGTATAGGTGCGGGAAACTTTTTGTTGTTGTTGTGATGTAAGCCTTCAGACAAACTTTTGACGCGATATTTCAGGGAAAACCTATGTGCAGCGTATATGATTGAACACCCGTGATCATATACAAATTAATAGATAAGAGTGACATGTATAAAAATTGCCTATATTGTCTAGAAATAATTATTAGGCACAGTAAGTAGGCTACAGAAAGGAACCGTTTGCCAGTTGAATCGGGATATGACATTTTGTTTTCATTTGGGCCATTTCTTTCTCTTTCTTTCTTTCTTTCTTTCTTGACACATTTGAAACTCCACCTCCCCCCCCCCCCTGCTACATTATAGCTAGACTGCCAATATGACGCTTTTTACTTGTTTGGTCCTTTATGTCTGCAAACTGACTGAGCCAATATATTCTCCATCTACAGACCGGTATGTCCAGTAAGCCGTTGATTGGTGTGGTTATGTTCACAGGCAGACTAGCTGCTCAAAACTTTTTGATGGCTGTCAGTTTTGTGTGTGTGTGTTAGTTTTAATTATTTGAGAACTAATTCGTAAGATAGGAAGCATGCACATCAGGGTTGCAGATTTTCCCGTATTTATTTATTTATTTATTTATTTATTTATTTATTTATTTATTTATTTATTTATTCATTTTAGAATGTGCATGGTAAGTCGGCTGGTTGGTTTTCATATGCAAAGTGCTGAATCTGCATATCAAACTAGTGACTTTTCCTATAGGCCCAAATATGATCTGTGCTGTTCCCATATTGTATCTTAATCAAGCACGCCTTTAATATTCATAAAAAATATTACTCCACCCCTTTATTAGCCGTTTAAACCACGTTCTGATTATCACACTCCGTAAACGGATTGCCCTGTCGCTTTGGTCTTCACTTGTCTTATTTAATAGTCTGAGTTATATAATAAGTCATATTGATTGACAGGGCCAAACCAGATTTCTTCCGATGGGAGTTTCTGATGCTTTGTAATTCACCTTCAGAACATGAAAATCGTCTCCCCACTCAGGAAATATAGCCCACATTTGCAACCTTATTTGATAGGAGAAACAAAAAACACATCTTAAGTCAATAATAGTCGTTGTTGTCGTTATATATGACACACACGCACGCACACACGCACGCACAGACACGTTCCCAGTGGCGACCCCTCTGAAGTGATAGCTATGGGGCACTATTTTATTTCTTCAGTTCAGTTCATATAGTTAAATGCTTTGGGGTTTTTTTTCAACAAATACAGTACAGTATTTTCATAGTTTGAATGCTCAGCCTATTTATATGTTAAATTTTAGTTAAACATAACAGATCCCGTCTCCAGCACTTGTGCTTTGTTGTCCATGATCCTCACTGCACATTTATACATTTCTTGACGCGGAATCTATGGATTGAAAGGGTAAATCTGATGTAATGTGTGTATTTACAATAGCCAGTGATATAGACCTACAATAATAGACTATTTGTTGAGTGATATCAATGTAACTATTTGTCTGGCACATATTCTAGTATAAATAGATATGTGGACAAGACATCGTCTAAGACATTTTTTTTTCTTGAGCTGGATAAATGCTCTTCGCTCTAGAATAGTCGTCAACCCCGGGTTTACTGTCAGGGGTTGATCGAATTTTAATACCATCTTGGTTCTCCCGAACGTGACAGTGTGCGGGGTCGCTCCTGAAATGGCTCCCAATACTAATCAGTTGTTTCGGCTGATGTCACTGTTGGCCCTAATTGCGAAAAAATAAAGCCTTAAATGTAAGCAGTGTCTGTGTGTCTTATTTCTCACAGAAACAAAATAAAAGGGCTGACCCAAATAAAGCGGTAGCGTAAATGTCATGTTAGAATTCCTCGACTTTCCTCTTTTGTGTGTCGGATGCTCAGACCTTAGGCTACTGACCTTATTACCATATTTGCAATTTTTCTTTTAAGTGGTCATTGTACTATATAGGCACCGTGGTACGTACGAGAGTGCATGAGCACGCGCGTGCGCTTCTTTTGAGTATCTGAAAAGACAGGTGTTAATTATGGCAAAACCATTAACTGCGTAACGTCGCGGAGAATGTGGAGGAGCCGCCCATAACCAATTGCGTTCTGTACGAGATATGGCGCATGCGAAACATTAATTGAAACATACGTTCGATTTTCCCCAAAATTATGTGTGAGCTTATCGGATATAGTATTTGGAACACGTGATCATCAAAACGTCGTTATAGAGTAAGAAAGTGCAGGTGCATTAATTTTAACATATGGCGTATAATGCGCATAGTCAATTCAAAATCCACATTATTTACTTTAAAACATTTATACAGCGTAACAGATCGTTATAGTTGATAAAACAGGACAGGTAAATGCTAGCTTTAGGACCCTGCGGATCGCGCAAGTATTGTGGCAGAAGACTGCTTCCAATCCCTATATTAGCTCGCATTTGGAGAAGATTGCTTATCTCCCATACATCTCTCCTTACAGTGTTAGGTGTTGGCAACGGAAACCCTAATTTCCTCTGCTATGTCCTTTGTCCTCTAACTTCATGTCCCACTGAGATAGCCAACAGAGCGGTGTGAACAGAGAGGATGCTCTAAAGAATTAGGTCTGGACGAATCTATGTGCTGTGTGTTTCATCCAATGGACTCTCCAAATGTGTATCTGTCAACACATCTACATTGCACACTAACACCTCGCACAGAGTAGAGGAATGCGTGGAGGAAGCGCGCTGAGTAAACTGTAGAAGATATTCTAGGCACAAGGGCTAATTGGCGCGATTCTTGTCCCAACTGAGTGTCTGAAACGAGTTCTTAAAGACTCGCGGGGAAAAACATTTCCGCTATCAGGAGTTTATTCTCTTGCTTGTGGATATGGGGAGTGACACAATGAAGATTGCTTGAGAAGTGGGAACCACGCCACGATTTAAAGTTTTGCAAGAGGCTTTTGGGGAAAACTACACAATACTGGCGCTATGTTGGAGAGGCAAGCAGCGGATTTTTGAACAACATTGTAGCTACGGAACTCACTGCCGAAATTCTATATTCCCATGTCATCGCGCTGACCCTGCTCCCCGGACAGTGATAAGTCATTTATTTTGAAGTGGTTGAAATCTCCTCCCCGATCCCGATTGCAAGCTATATGAAGGTGGCACCGTGATTCAACGAAGATTGACGTGTGTTAGGAAACGGCTTAAATCAGTTTATTTAGTCAGCTCATTAAACTCGTGCATCATCAACTTTTTGCATCACATTTTCCCTGAACTCATCACATTGAGATTTAACTCACGCATCTTAAAGAGGATTCAGTGGTCATTTCGGAACTTGTTGAACACTCACAAAGACTGGACCATCGTACCGCGAACACAGAGGGAATCATAAAAAAACTGTAAGTAGCCTAGGTATTTCCGTAAATGTTTCAGTTTTTATTTGTCGGCTACTGCAATGCATCCGCGTAACAGCCTGCGGGTGTACAATTTATTTCGACAATAGAACTATTCACTGTAATTTTGTGTTATGAGAGAGTTTTCTCATAACTGTCGTTTTATGTAGTATTGCCTCGATTTCCCCATTTGACACTAACTGACATCAACTTCATTTGACTGTAGAATAAATAAATAGCTCGTAATAGAAACATGTATATTTTAAAAACCTATAAAATGGGAAACAAATTGATTCTATGGTGCGTTTAATGATTCATATGCTAATTTTCTTAGGAGTGTACACGCGTAAATTTATTTAATTCCTCGTTCTTTAGGATGCAGCTTTCATTTAGAAAATGCACGTTATATGGCCGATTTTTACAGCGCCCTCTGGTGGGGGTAATCAACCCATTTTATATTGTTATTTGTTGTGAATTCGTAAGATATTAACACGAATTGAAAAATATTTACCAGTATTACTACTTTGAATACAACAACTTAGGGAATAGATTGTATTTAGATTTTCTCTGCGCACAGGAAGAATACCATATAGTAACAATTCTGGCCAACAAACTACGAGGCAACACCAGGCTCCGATAGACAGTTAATTGGAGATGCTTCGAGGTCTTTCTTTTCAAATGTTACTTTGTTTGGGGTTTGGCTGAACTAGATTAACAATTTTTCTGACGAACAAACCATAGCAACGCAGGGAGAGCATTTTGCGGTAATTCATAACGTCCATCCCTGTTGTTTTGGTCGGTTACATTCAGAATGAAACTTTGTCCTTGAATATACACTGAATGCAGGTATCTATCTTAGAGTTTTTCATGGGCGCAATAAATGAAATCATGCTCATTGAATATGAAAAGTTAAGACGAGGAATTTGCGTGCTATTTTTTTAGAAAAAGGCCGAAAGGTATTATTATTATTTTTTTCATTTGAACTATTGTGGATGCAGTGATGTGCCCTGACTGATGTTGTGAAATTTGTTCGTCATTGTTTTAAGCGTTACAAAGTATCATGGATGTATAGGAACTAGTGGGCTGCTTAAACCGCGGGGAAATAGTTGAGGTATTATTGCCATGCAACATATAAATGCATGTGATTGAATTGTTTTAAAGTAGTCATCATACCCATTTCTATATTGTTAATAATTAAATAGTATTTCAGGGAAATATCCAGTCTGAAATAATAACGATGCTAATAAGCAAAACAAAAAAGTGATTTGCTTAATTATATTTTTAATTGAATTTAATTGAAAAGTTACTAATAGTTTGGCATGGATGTATTGTCTATGATTATATAGGCCTGCTGCAAATGAGCTGGGAATTGCATTAATTAATAATTTGTTTTCCAATAATAACTCATTCTTGTAGTTCTAGATGAATGGTTTATCATCTCGAAAAATTGCCATAATTATGATGATGATTAGTGACCAACTGATTTTACCAGTTACCATTAGAAGGATATAATACTCTTCGTTGTCAACGGGCCACCCTTTTAAAAAGAGTTAATAACTGGCCTATGATAAGAATGTCACATTAGCAAAAGCCAGGTCACATGATTGAGCATTCCATTATTTCATGAAACCACCAGCAGATTTATGGTGTATCCTTAAAAAAAAAAAAAAAAATATATATATATATATATATATATATATATATATATATATATATATATATATTATATGTACATCATGGTGAAGTTGGGAATGTCTTATCCTAGTTACTGTGAATGTAAGCATTTATTTCAGATGAAGCTTTTTGTATTTTCCTGAATGCAATACCTTGGTTTGCTTTCACTTAGTGGATGATGTGAGCATTTCAAGCAGTCAGCCAGTGTCACCATGAAAGCTGAATAATATGGTAGCCTTTTAGGAAAAGCGATTTAAATAATGTATACAGTTTTCTGATGTCAAGGGGAAGTGTCTGGTTGGTGGCAGAGACAGTACCTTAGAGAGAAAAGAAGGGGAAGGGAAGGAGCTTTCCCCCCATCGCCTCTGTTCGGAGGCAGGTTTTTTTTTGTATGAACGGAAGAGCCCAACCCCCCATACACGCACACGCACACGCACACACACACACACGGCCGCAGCCACATGCGCCCTCTCATGAGCAATGGAGCCGCCAGAAACAGTACCACAAGAGTCACCCTGTCAAAAGGGCCGGTCCCTCGCACATAAACTGCATGTGGCAGCCTCCAAACCGTGCGAGGGGAGAGCCTGAGCGCAGCTGTGGGCTGAGTCAGGCGTGCCTTGGCAGCCGCACTGAAGGGAATGCTTTATTCAGAGGATCAGGGCTTGTCAGGCTCTCGCAGTCAGATTGTGTCAAGAAGGGCCTGCCACGTTCTGAGGTGTTCGGGGGACAGAAATGAGCCTCTGCTTTGATTTTACCGCTCACTGCCAGGACACATCACTGAAACTGTTGTTACCGCTACAGCTGTCTCCATCAACCATTACAAAAAGAAGAATGGCCGAATGCAGTCTTTAATATGGTGGCATATACATCGAAATGAGTCCTATTACAGCCGCACGACGTTATATTATCCAGTATCAGAGAAATGTTTCCTGTGCTTTTCCTGGTCATGGGAGGAAGGACATTTACGAAATGCTTATTTGGGGCTACTGTCAATTATGATTCTATGGCCAAGATTCCCTGTGAACTCTGTGCATGAGCAATTGTTCGCAAAACTTACATTTTATGCGCATCATTTTCATAAACACTGGTTTTGTAAAAATAGAAAGAGAGAGGCAGAAGGGGACAGAGCGGGTCAAAGGGTGGGGTGAGACAGAGAGGGGAGAAAAATGCAGAGCAAAACAGTGTGAGCAATAGAGAAAGAGGAGTGGGGCGTAGAAGAGGATGAAGAAAAGGAAGACAAACGTGGAGAGGGGTGAGAAGATAGAAGAGACAGAGATAGAGAGGATAAAGTAAGCAGGCTATGTAAACACAACGCTTCCCAGAAGCTACACCAGTGACACTAACCAACGGCAGCCAGGCATGTCTGTCTGTGGAGTTTTAAACACTCTGCCATGCTCCAGTGACCCGGGGGAAGAAATTGAAGTGGACGCAAGGGGGTGTTTTAGAACTTAAGGGAGGGGGAAAAAAATCGTGTCCTGCAGTGTGTTCTTCCAGGTCATATAGATTCTGTGAAACATTTATGGCTTTTAATATAAGATGTGCTCCCATGTTATCTCATTGGTGGAATCCTAACCCAAAAATACACTCCCAATCTGTGTTGTCTGGGTCAGTGGGAAGAAAGTACACAATGTACCGAGATCTTTTGCTGAATCATTTGCATAAAGCATTAATATTAAAACCTGTGCCAGAGTAAAATAAATATATGTTCAATTCAATTCTGTGATACAACAAAGTGGAGCCCATTCTCTAGCAGAGACTCTAGTGCCTCCATCTTTACAAGCCTCTTCCAAATGATCATGTTGGATCGACCTTTAGTGATGCTTATCAGCTTCAGCCTTATGGTGTTCAGAGTGGCTTTGGAGTTCTGAATTTCCTCATCTGTGCTGTGCAAACCAGTACAAATGACCCTTGTTATGGCTGAGGAAGCATCCAATCCTAAATAGCGCAGGTCTCGCTTGTAATGTGAGACACGCTCCATTCCTCTAGCTGTGACACCAAAATCCGAGAGCAGGCTAATGAGAGGAAGGACTTGTGTCTAAATTGTAAAAGTGATAATGACCCAGCGCCTGTGATCTTTAATATGCCCTGGCCCTTATCTACCCTGGAATCAGTGTACTCTCATTAGACTTATCTCTCCCTCGCTCAACCAGTCCTAGTCCCTGGCAAGCTCTGACGTTTTTCTACGCATTAATATTATGTCTGTAATGTAATGGGAGACTATTAATCACAACTGGTTCTATGCCAAGAATTCTTCTCCGTAATTGGCTTCCCTCTGCCTGGAACGTCTCCTCTCCATCGACGTGCCGGCATTTAATGGAGAGGATCCCCTCCCTTCCTCTCTGTCTCTCCTTATTCAGCATGGTGGATCCAATCAAGGTCTCCATCCATAACTGCTGATAATGGTCATTTTGATGGATGTGATGGATTTTAATAGAATGGAATTATACTTTCAGATTGATAAAAATATCCTTTTTGTGCCCTGGGTGTATTCATGAGCACTCTCCCGTAAGGTTAAACGTGTAACCCACACCAAGAGAAGAAGAGAAGGAAAAAAAATAATATGGAAAAATAATAATATACTTGAAAAAGAATATGGACGTTATGGCATATCTGAATTTATTTCTGGTCCTTCTTCCATAGTAGGAAACCTGAGGTTACAAGAAGGGAAGGTCAAGGTTAATAAAATATGCGCTGCTGACGTGTTTCCCATAAACAGCAGCAGAATTTCAGTTAAAAAGCTGTGTTTTTGCTCACCTCCTATATTATTTCCAAGGGGTACATGCCATTACCTACTGAATAATATGTTCAAATGTGAGTGAGACCAATTACAGCAGACACATTGTTTTTTTCTTTTTCTTTTTTCTGTCTCTTGTAATTTTTAATCTGTACAATTACCCCCATTCAACTTAGTCAATGGTATTAAACTTTAAACTGTCTTTAATCTTTCCTTTTCGAATTGGACAAAGGCTTTATTATTTTCTTTTCAACTGCTGTGGTGGTTTTAAAAGGCAAAATTGCTTGTGCAGTACAATGCAGCTGACAGCGTTGAGCAGACAAACCTCCAATGAGTTTTGGAGACTAATTGATCACTTAGGAGTAGGTGTGCCAGGTCAGCAGTCCTATTGACTTCCCTGACTGATTAACCAGAACGGAAATGTACAGAAGCATTGTATCTGCAGGAGTGTTTGGTGAGTCATCAGCAATTATCCCTCTGGTAGCAGGGCTGCCATAAAAAATTAAAAACTTTACATTGTTTCTTTTTTGCTCCCGGCAGTAGAATGAAACTGCCTCTGGACACCTGGAAGCACAGAGAGGGTTTGCCTCAAAAGCCATCTGCTATTGATTATATAATCGTGTTTTAGATAAACTGTAGATCTCAATTTACTAAGACCCAAGTAAGTAGAAGCGAACAGATAAAACAGTACTTGTGGAAGCTGCATTGTTCATTGGTCAATTGTGGATGTATTTTCAGAATGGTGTTTCTTTTGGTGTTTTTGCTGTGTTTGTGAGTGCGTGAGCAAGAGACCGAGAGAGCGAGCGAGCATGCATGCGCGCAAGCATGCGAGTATGTATGTGTGTGTGTGTGCGTGTGTGAGTGCAAGCATATTTTATAAGCAGTTTTATAAGAGTGTGGTCCCTCTCAGGGAATTTTACATTTTACTGTTTTTACACAGGAGTCTCTATTTCTCTAGGATCAGAACAGACAAGAAGATAAAACGACAGTGTGAGGGACATAACTGCTGTGCAATTGCATAAAATAAAGAGATACAAATAAAATGTAATGATTATTATAAAAGCACCTGAAATCATAGTCACCCCCTCTAAATACTGAGTGCATTTATCACACACAGCATTTTGGGTATCCCTGGACTTAAACCAGGCTGAAGTGCGTGGGCATTCAAACTGTGCAATAATATCTCCTAAAATATATTCCACGGGGCTCCAAACATTCACAAACATCCATAGAATTTAAATTGGCCAAAATCAAAGCAGCCTCCGTGACAAGCATTCCCTGTTTTGATTTGTTAAAAAATTCACAGTGGTGCTTTCTGCCGTGTGACGGGGTCAAATGAAAGCAAGATCTGCCAGCATTTATTGGAGAACAGCTACAGTGTCAGAGGTGAACAGACGAGTGTCTAATGGATTTCAGTGCCATGAATTCAGCCCAGTGATAATGGAGAATAAGAAAGACCATCACATTTCCCCCATTTGAATCATTTGAAGGTGGAGCTTCAACCGAGACAATTGAAAGTCATAATCACGGTGTTAATTGAATATTTTGTGTGTGACCATAGTGGGTTGTGAGGTCTGTGCAGTCCGTATTAAGGCAAAATAAAGAAACTGATTATCTTGCTCTCATAGAACCTCACTCAGTATGTAGCTGCTAAGTATAATTGGAAGCTGTGATCGAACTCAGGCCCGTATCAGTCCCCTTATTATGATTCTGTATAATGAAATTTAGGACAGCAGTTCCCATGAACACATTTCATGGTCTTGAATGCTGTATAGAATCACTCTTACATTTGCACTTTGTCTGCAATAGAAAACCTGTAGGTAGCACTGAGCCACCTCAAAATCTGTGGAAAGAAGCTATTTCCCAATTTCCTCTTGCCTAACTTCTGTACACTCATTTTTGGTTTGTAACCTTTATTCAGTCAGGAAGATCAGCTTAGACCTGGGGAAACATGATAATATTGGGGTTGTATATGTACTGTATCGGTAAATAACATCTTAAAATGATACTAGCTGATGAACTAAGATTATGGCTGATGTGGTGGCATGACCTACATGCTTCAGAGAGGCAAGACATTGGTGTGCCGCTGATGGTGTCAATTTCATAAAATGCTGTGCTCACAAAGTAGGCTGAGCAGATTCATCTGAACCTCTTTTTATTTTTCCAGCCAAACTCACAAGCAAAGTGATACACAGATTCATTAGCTCTCTAGACTCATGCTGTCTGTTTAATAAAACAGTAAGCAAGTTTAAATAATTTTGGTTTGCAAATGAAATATGTAACAATTTTCTTAGCTGATGTCTGTGTTCATGTACATCTTCTGGTAATGTGTAAACTTGGTTGCAGTTAGCATTTATGCTATAATGTAATACACAGCAGTATTGGCACTGCTGTTAGTGCCAGCCAGTATGGTCAGACTAATATGGTTTATTGAAAAAGTTTCCATATTGTGCTACCCTACTTAGACCCTCTTTGTCTTTAGCGATGACCTTGGGAAATAAAGTAGGTAGTGAATATAAGGGATAGGGTGGTCAGTCAGCTGTGTGTGTGTCTGTATATATGCATACAGTGCGTGCATGTGTGCATGTGTGGAATTTGGGGATTTATGTGGCCGGATTGAAGGGCTATGTTGAGACTTTGGCCTTTTCAAAATGACAGTAGGATCATTGATGACCACAGTGTGTCACAACCTCTGTGGAATGTCACATTTGAAAGACAAATGAGACATAATGCCTGATTGTAATTGCCTCGGAAATGCTCTGAATTTCTGTCTGGTGACTCAGAAATACATTAAGACACATTTAGCAAAACTGGCATTTTTCTATTGCAATTACAATTTAGTGTTTACATTTGAATTGCTGTATTGGAGCTTGTTGTATAGCTGGGAATATTGAGGAAGTTGTGTATTGGCTGAGGTATAAATATCGAAAGGCATAAACGGTGTCAGGGATGTATACCCCAAATCTGTGGTGGTACTTGGATATGTTGTATTTCTTTGTGATGTACAGAAGACATCTGCACAGCGCTACCTTGCACATCCTTCCCTCATCACCTTGCATCTTCTAATTCTCACTCACTGTCAAAATGTACGTTGTCATTATACCCCTGCAACATATTCATCTCCTCTAATTGTTTCTTACAGAGCACGGGTGCGAGGTGCAAAGCGATGACTGACAGGAAGCAAACCTGAGACGGCTGTCACTCATCGCCCCGGGCCAAGCAAGCGAATCACCTGAGTGTCACGGACGGCATTTAATGACCTCGTGCTCTCCTTTCCCCTCTCTCGTTATCACCTCAACAGCCGGGGACCCCCCCCTCCCCCCCTGTTCCACCCCACTGACCTGTCAGCTGAGACACCGGATCTAACCACAGAACTTGGGGAGACGAGACTTAGTGCAGATTTAGGCAGAGCTAGCAGCCTCCCCCACCCCCACCCCCCAAAAGCAGCTAACACAAAGCTGGCATGCCGGCACGGTTCCAAAGCTCTCCACTCAACAGAAGTTGGATTATTTTATAAGATTGCCCCGGCCACTCTCTCTCACTTTCATTTGGGGAGCGGGGTAAAGTATTCTAGAGAGGAATTTAGAGAGGGCTCACAAAGGAAGCAGCGATGCGTCTGCCCGTGCTGTTGACACTGCAGGCCGTGTGGGCCGGCCTGTGCCACGCCATGCAGAATTACCCCGCAGCCTGGGGACACTACGACGTCTGCAAGTCGCAGGTCTACACCGAGGAAGGCCTGACCTGGGATTACATGGCCTGCCAGCCAGAGGCAGCCGACATGACCAAGTACCTGAAAGTGACACTCGACCCTCCCAACATCACATGTGGAGACCCGCCTGAGACATACTGCGCCTTGGTGAGTCTAGAATGCTCTCAGATATGGATGGGCTTATTTGGCACTTCTGTTTGATTTATGACATGCGGCTTTTTTCACTCTACATGACCTTTAAAGTTCAAAGATTTCACTATTGCTTAAATACTAATGCAATATTGTTGTCTGGGCATAGTAACATCGCTCAAAATCTCTCTTTACACACGCACACATAAATTTGCACAAACACACATACACACACATTTCCCCTCTGCAAAACATTAATACAGAAACGTTGCTAGTTAGTCTCACACCACTATTTATATTTTTCAAATATGGGATGTATTTTTTTATTTATATGCACTCAAGAAAGGGAAAAATTAACTTGTTTGTGAATTGCATGAGCTAGAGGACTTTTAAAAGTGAATTATTTTCTAGTTTTGTATTGACAAGACAAACATAAAAGATTTTTTTGTTTATTAGTTAAAGTCTATGCATCACTCCATTACAATGGTGTGTGTGCCCTACAATACATTGGCGGCCTGTCCAGGGTGCATTCCTGCCTCGCCCAATGCACACTGCGATAGGCTCCAGCACCCGCCCATGACCCTCCCCAAGATAAGCTGGTATAGATAATGGATGGATCACTCCATTACACCATACTTATATGTTTGTGTACAGGAAGAGGTTAAAGCATAATAAACTAAATCACATAACAGGAGAATATTATGAAGCATTTCAGCCAAGACAGAGCCATAACGTTTTAATTAATTCCATTTTTTTACAATGATGGAATTATATCTTTGTTTTTGTAATGGCCATGATTTGAATCATATAAAATATGCATTTGCTCATTTACGGGTATTCCTGTCTGTTGAACAAGGCCACTTACACCAGAACAGTGGCAGTGAGTACAAGTATAGAAAACCACTTGAAGTCAAGATTAGTCTGAGGTAAATGCAGCTCGTTTTTGAAAAGGAGGTCAAATTGGTAAAGCACTAAGTACTGTAGCTCCTCCATGTTTAGACTTTGTAGCTTCAAAGCCGCAGTTGGTTGTCTATATTAAGTGACACATAGACATGAAAGCTGAATACGTCTTGGGTATCTGTACTGTTCTGTCAAACATTTTATCAGTAACAAACGTGCTTTTAAAAATTTCAAAACCTTTTCAGAAAAATAAAGGAGGTTCTAAGAAGTGCTGTAACTACTACTTGAGAAATGAAAAAGACAGCAACCATTGGCAGAGGGAGACGCAAGGATAAAAATATGGGGAGTGATGGAAGACCTAATATCTCATGTACAGGGGCTTTGAAAAGTGAATTATTCAATATGTTTGTAGCTAATGTGTTTTATTCATAGGATACATTATTCAGACTCGCATCTCAGGAGCACTTTTGAAATCGCTGACTGCCTGTGATAGGTTTTCAAGGTTAGAAAAGGTTGAACTGGTATTTCTGAGGGTCAGCGTCACACTTGCATTCTGCCTCCTGGTCTCCAGGGACAGTGAACATCATATCGGCTAATGTGAACTGAAGCTGGTGTCTTTATTGGATGGAGGGGGGGGGAAAGCCACCCATAACTGAGTGATTTTTGCTCTCGGCCGAAGCGTGAAAAGGGGCTTCAGTCATCCATCAATAATCTCCTAGGCAGTTGTTCAATAATTTTACATTCAGTAGAAATGCTTTCCAGACAAACAAAGTGCACTCAAAGGACCTTTAGCCTTTATCAACAAGCGCAGCAATTGAGTTAGTTGCATTTTGACTCTTTGAAGAGACTGAGGAAATGAGAATGTGACTTCCCCACCCTGACCAGAAGCTCTTTAGTCAAAATAACTTATAGCATAAATACTGTTATTTGACAGACATATACACTTTTAATTCAATCAGGTCTGTCAGTGATCCCAAGTTACTACCGTATAAATGTGATTTTTCTTTTAGCTGTTAATGAATATTTTTCATATTAAAGAAGCAAGAAAGAAAAAAACATGCTCTTCGCTATCGATTGATTTTTATTCTGTTTTGCATCCAAGTTCTCAGCAGAAGAGATCAATTTTTGAGCAATTAGCTGTGAAATGGCAACTAAAACAATACCAATATCACGATTATGTCAATAACATTTTTATCATAAGTACCGCAGTTATTTATGCAGGCAATTACCAAGTCCTTACACCATGCCCTGTCTGAGAATTCAATCTGGTTAAATTGATTTCTGTCCATTGACCCTTAGGGCATATGGCTCTTTCTGCTGCCTCTGATTGCTTCCTGCGGTTAAGGCGGTATCAGGCGTCGCTGCCTGCAGACGGGCAGGTAGGCTTATCTCAGGTCAAGTGTAAACCTTATAAATGCATGATCCCTGTTTCAGCTTCGCTGCCTGGGCGCATGACTCAAATGTGCAGCACAATCCATCCAGGCAGGCATTGAGTTCTCCTGGGCCGTGGATAGCTGCTGCGCTAAGAGGAGCCGTGTAGCTCTGCTGTTTTCCTGAATGAGGCAGGATTCACCTCCCAGTTTATTAGTCATCTTTTCTCAGTTGCTACCATTGTTAAGTAATTATGCTGCGAGGGGCCCCTAGAAATGCCAGTTACGTCTCACTGTGGGGGTTCCAGGCCTTCAGACGGGTCAAAGTGTACTCTAGGTTTTCAGGTGCGCTATGAATCGCTGAGACATTGTGTAGCATTGTGTAGTTCATACATTGCCCATGTAATCATCGTGATTCGTTTTTGTACATTTTCTTTGTGATGGGCCCCTGATATAATCTAAGATTACACAAAATTCAAAACAAGATAGATTTACAGAAATTAAGTGTGTATAATCCAATAGACTTGAACAAATGCTGGAAACAACAGATGTCTATTACTATCTCTCGGTTAAAAATTGTTTTTGTTTATTTATCGTAGAAATTTGCTGTCTGCGAAAGCGTGACGCGTTCAATTCAGGCTGGTGGTTTCCAGAAAGAACCCTGATGTATGTCATATCCCAGTAGAGACCCCCCCCCCCCCACCACCCTTGGAATGAGGCCTGAGCAGGCCTAGGTATTGTGGTCTGCAGGCGACACGTTCAGGCAGAGGCGGGGGGGCTCCTGTGAAATTATCTGCAGTTATATCCAGGCCACAGCCAACAGCCAGAGGGAGGTTGAACAGAGGACCTGAAAAAGAGCCCCCGGACGGAAGCGCTTGTTTGTGCGACTGTACGGTTTATGGCCAAGAAGTGCTGATGACGGGCGAAATGCGAGCCCTTGAGTGCTGCTATGGATTTCATAGCCAATCAAAACTAAATTAGGAAACAAAGAGATTATTAAAAAGTCCTCCGTGCACCCGGCACTGGCATAATATTATGAGACAGTCATTAAACGCATTCCGCAGAGACTCGGCTGATCACTAATGCAACATTGTCTTAATTAAAGGTTCCTCTTGCCATGTGAGGACATGCTATGCCTCCCCTTCGTGTGCAGTGCCATTTTAATTTTTTCCCCTCATTTCATTTATTTAACCACGTTAAATGAAGAATCAGAGGATAAAATGACTATATTAAATAAGAAAATGTGCTTGGAGCTTTGGGGTCTTCTCAGAAATACACATTGTGGAAGGAAACTGAAATTTACGGGTTTCATGATAGAGCCTTGATGGCTTCACAGGACAATGTTTGAATCTGTTTAAGACAGTTTTTGCAAATAACACAACTAATAAGACTCATTGTTCTTCTGCTTTTTCATATTTTGATATTCCATTTTGACCTTTCATAATGCCATCTCCTGGTATTATACTGCTCTCTGACTGGCAGAGAATATTTCAGCTCATCACACCATCCTCTAAGAACGGATATTCCTCAGGTGGTTGCAAGTTGACATTTGAGTGAAATTAGACTGCTTTCAGCAACAATACGGCTTGTTTCACATTTAAATACGCATTTAAATTCAGGAATAAAGTGAAGTTTCTTTTTTAAGATAGTGTTGTTTCAGACAAACAAATGGTGACATTTCATTTTAATCAAATAGTTTATTCATACTGTATTCATGTGTAAATTCACAAAATAAGCTAGCAGGCAGCATTTCAAAACTGCTGACTTCTCTGAATAAGAGTGGACTCATGGAAATATTTGCATTTTAATTATATTGAAAGGCAATTATGTATTCAGTAGACGTTCAGAATGTAGTAATGTATGCTCTATACCAATCTCATACTTTCTCTTGTGGTCACTGTTTCAGTTGTCTCATCAGCTGTTCTTCATTTAAAAAATTCTGGCAAACGTTAAGTTAGGAAAAGAAATATGAAAAAATTGAATGAAAATAAAGCTACAAACCACCATTAAGAGAACCTAAGAAGACATAGCTATGATTCTCTTTTCAAGAAGACTTGAATTTAATGAATTTATGTGGGCCACATAAATGCTTTATGTCAACAACCAGCACAGAAGGAAATTCTGTTTACACTGGAATGTCACATTCAATAAGATTTTACACGTCGTTATCAAACGTAATGTCCTACAGTGCACTTGAGACGTCAATATATCAGTGTCTGGCATATTTCCAGCAATCAGTTGCTTGATGTATTTCACGCAAAATTTAAAAAAAAATTAAGCAAGGGGTACACTTAGCGATAGTCCATAAATAAACCCGGCTGTCAAAGATAGTCATGCTGATCAGAGGCGGTGCTGTCTGTGTTTGAGTGCTTAGCAATAAAGCTTGCATGAGTACAAGGGAATAGTCTGGGTTTTTTTAAATACAAAACCTCCATCTTGAGCCCAGGCTCTCTTGTCCATCTGCTCTGCCAGGCGCTAGAGGAACCCATTAACAAGGTGACAGGAAATTTCCACATTTTAATTTTAATGGCGTGTCCCTGCCCGGCCATGCGTGGCCGCGCACCTCAGCATCTGTGCTGACACGGGAGCTGCCAGGCCGCGTAGCGCCAGAGAGGCCGCCGCCACCGGCCGCCTCGCTCCGCCGGAACAGCGAAAGGTGACTGCGGAGCCGCGGCAGATCGGCCGCCGATGACATCGTGGCGATCATTTACAGGACATGCTCATTACAAAATCCTTCAGCCTCCGTTGCGGGAGGGGGGTGCTAGATATTCTCTAGCGGAGTGCCACCCGCTGGACAGGTGTTCTGTCACGTAGATTTCAGGGCCTGTGACACGAACTGAGCGCTCAAATTTATCTGCACCGCGAGCGCTGACAGGAAGTTGTATTTCCAGCGTACCTGCAGAGCATGTCTAGCAGATATCCGTCAGGGCATAGATCGGGCACCACTCAGTATATCCTGCTACAATAAGATAAGAAAATAGTTTCTCAGGTCAATGTCCCATGGTGTCTTCGTGACATTTGTCAGCGTTTTTGTCCTTATGGAAATGCAAGCATGATGATGAGGGTGACAGAATCAAACAGCGGAAAGAGCCATTATCTGTCACACACGTTTCCTTTTTTTTCCAAGGTGGACAGGGAAGGTATCTGAACCTCAAAACAGCAGAAAATGGCAAAAGAAAATAGCATCATATGCCACCTTACATGTAAAACATATGCAGTTAAAGAAATTGGTGTGAGAAAACATAACTTGCCTCAAAAAGAATATTCTAAATTATTTTTTGTAGATTATTGTAGGAGTTTTTAGAGACCAAAACATGCAGTCTGGAATAATGAGAAAACATGAAAAACATTTTTTAATTAAATTTGATATAAATTAATCTAAATAACACTGAGAATTATTTAAAACTGATTGAATGTTTAAGCTTTTGAAAGGAAGCAGGGCCTGAATTTTCTAGTGCCATTGCTTTTCCAATACTCCTTAATGGTGCATTGGAGTAACTGTGACTCCTCAACCAGAAACTGAGCTCCAGTTGCTATTATGAGGCAATCATATCCGCTTTACTCAAATGCTCAACAAATTATTCCCATTGCTATTACGCTCACATGGCACTGAAGCAGCACTGTTACAACGTATTTCACTTTGCTCATTTGCCTATTTCTTAGACACAGGAGATATTTAATGTGATTCCATTCAGCCTAGGTTTCCTTTCTGCCTTCCAGTTCCCCCTTGCCTTAATTCAGAACGAACCTGGATCCCCCTCCTGGCTGTAGGGCTTTTGTTACATTTAACAGTTCATCATGCATGGAAACTATTGGTTGAAACCTTTCCTGTGTACAGTTTCCAAGAATAGCTGTAATACAGAAGTAGCACTTCTTAAATAGGGCTTAGGGATCCATTTCTCTTAATTGCTGTTACTGCTTCCGGCGTCCCTGTCCTTCTTTAACAGTGCTATTATACGTACTGCCTTGGATAGAGACAAGAGCTTAAGCAATCTATCTGGATGCTTGTCATCATGAGAACTAGTATGTCTTACATAACATACTGGAGCTAAACACAGACACATTCATGCACTCACCCGTACTCACTTCGCTGGAGAGGGTGACAAATTGGGATAAGGGGATGTTTGTTTGATTTATTTCTGGTGGCATGTTAATTCGCTCATGAAAAGATTAATACTCGCATTTTAAATTGAGACATCTCTGATCGCATTTTTCATGTAGATCAATGGGCTGGGGTCGCAGAGTGCGTTTGAGGAGACTCTTTGATTCTGCATCAGACTACGCACCGCTCGATCTCAGTCGCATTAACTGCCCATTAGAGGAACTGCACAGGAGGAAAGATTAATGATTGTGTGTGGTTGTTGGATGTCAAAACAGGCCCATTTACTAAATGGAGATGGGGAAAAATGCATGGGTCACTTCGTCCAAGTGAAGGGACGATCTTATTGATAAACAAATTGATTCCTTTAAACGGGCATTGGACTACAACCTGCTGCCGTGCCCTTCTGAGTTACATTCAAAAAGTAAAAATAACAAATGAACAGGATGGAGGGTGGTTTGCAGAGGGGAATTAATGGGTCTGTCCATTCTTGGGGGCAAAAACTGAAAACAAGTCCCTCTGAGGAAGAGCTGCTAGCTTTAAAAGGCTGAAGAAGCCTTTTTGGAGGGGGGGAGCTACCACACTCTTGGCCTGAAGGCCTCGTGTTCCCTTGGGAACTTCAGAGGGGAATAAGAAAGGGCCTGCCTGATGCTGTCAGTCCTCAGACAGCCCTGGATTACATTGATTGACAGTTCAAAAAATACAGTGATCTGTTGTGTCTGGCCTATGCAGTGTTAGGGAAATTTTAAATCAATAACAATGCTATCGGAACCTAAAATCAAATGCAAAATAATTCCCCCGGACTTCCTGTGCATAATGACATTTGCTCCTTTGATGAATTGCTAATGTGTTTTTTTATTGACAGAAACTATCAACAGCTTAGTCAAGTGGAAGAGCTAGATGGAGGACGGAACTGTGGTTCCCTCCTGTCAAAGGCTATCGGTGATGGAATTGCAATAGATTTCAGTGCTGAGAAGCACAAATATAAAAAGGCTATTAAAGGGATATGTCTGTGAAGAATATAGGACCAATTACTTTCAGGGGTTTAGGAACGTAAAGGATAGTGGGTAGGTTTAGCTGTTCTCCATACATAGAAATTGTAGCTAATGCTGAAAAAATCTTTTAGTACTTCAGCGCAATTATTTGTAGTCCTGCATCACTGTTTCACAACATGTCGGAGGTGGGATGGTTGGTGCTTTCATTGACATGGCATTTATTCTTAGAATTGTGCAAACATGCTGGCAGAATACAAGTTTATTATCTCTGTCATCTCTGATAGATGGAGAATAGACTATCAAATAGCTGGTGTGTTTTGCTGTCATTGATATTTTGGCTGTGCACTGGATGACTAAACATGTTCTTCACAGATTTGGATGAAAGCTTTTAGAGGTAAAAAGCAATCTCTGCCTACATGCTTTGCACATTTTAGACATTGTACCTGATTTCTGACTTAAGATAGATCACTCTTTGTAGCAGACATTGTAAGGTTAATGTAGTGCACTTAAGTCACTGGCTGGTTCATTATTGCTATCAGATTCAATGTGCTTGGGTGGGTTTAGTTCAATATAATTAATGCATTTACATTTAAAATATAATTAAAACTGAACAGTTTTTATTAAATTTTGAGGCTGGGCCTATGTACACACAGTGAACAATTTGGTTGATGGATTGCTCAAATGTACTAGGCTGAGGGAGGGGCAAGAGCTTCCCGTTGTGTCCTCTTAGTGGTCTCGTACTGCTGCATGTTTTTGATGAAGAGAAATAATGGCATTACACAATCTATCAAGATGTATATTTGGAATTTAGCCTATCATTTAAGTCTATATAGTTTTGTCATGACACCCACTCTCGGTAGTGGGACAGATAGATAGGTCACTAGAAATAGCTAGCTAGCTAGCCTTTCCTGACTGATATTAATAGAGGAAACCACATATTTGCCAAATAGCCTATCTTTTAAGTTTTAGCTGCATTGCAATGAGTGAAGCCGGGGAGAACCATTCATGAAATGGCATCATATTCATTGGAAAAATAAGAGCTGCAGAACTCTAATTGGCTGTTGGCAGGCAAACTTTTCTCTGGAACTTTTGTCGCTCAGATGTCCAGTTCCCAGTTGCACAGCTTCATAGAAAATGAATGGATTCCGGCAACTGGTCAAACGAGTCGCTCGCTGTGTGAACAGTGGGTTAATTTTAAATGCTTCTGTTTTACTGGCAGTAACATTTTGCATAATCTTTGTGACACATTAACTGATATTTACTTAAGCACAATATGGAGCAACCTAGCTAATAAGCACTTCCCTGCTCTAATATTTACTCTTAAAATGGTAAAAACTACTAAAAAAATCTCTAAAGAAGAAAAAAACTACTTAGGGTAAAAAACTACTAATCAAATGTGATAACATTTTTCATGGAGAAAAACCTTCTTATAGATGTGAGTTACAGTACCAAAAATAATATGAATTTTGAACAAGAAAAACTGCACAACACAGACAAACTCAGACAAGCAAGTAGCAGCAGCAGGATCAGGCAAGCAACCAATAATGAGAAAATTATTATTACAATATTTTTAACATATTACATTATGTTATTATTATTATTATTATAACAGTTAATACATTATATTTCATTGTTGCGAAGGTCGTTGTGACCTGCTGTGGTACAGACAGCACACAGTATATTTTCACATGCTCTTTAGTTAAGTCAACAAGCTAATTATACTATTGGACAGTGGTGCTAGACACATGATATTCCTGTCTACTGCATGACACCAATAAATTGGGTAGCTATTGCGTGCAAATGTGTAGGAGTGTTGCATAACAAATGTTAAGAAGCAAATAATGTTATTTGTAACATAGACATTAGCTCTATGCATTGTGACATAATGACAGTTTTTCTTTTTTCTACTTGAAATGCATTTCGGAAGATGTGAGTGTAACACAATTTCATGGATGTCAACTAGCTCAACCAATGTGGTATATAGTATGTAGGTATGTTGTGTACTACAGTTTAATGGATGTCCCTATTTAAAACAATCCCTTCCTGTAATCAGAAAGGTTGATAGTCTTGGTTATATGCATCCTCTGATTTGTTAACAGCTTCCTATAAAAATCTCTTGGGTGAAAAACTATTGGAAAGGAAGAAATGCTAATTCAGTGTCAATCGGAGTAAACTATTTTCCTATTTTTCCTATTTTCCTATTTTCATCCCTAGACTGAAATACAGAATATAAGTATGAACAAATTATTATTTTAAGCTTCACTGTCTATGTAAAGAGTGAGTGCAAGTGCAGATCAATTCATTTTGTAAACAAAATGTGCACTATACAAAATTTTTACTGAAAAAATAGTCAAATAAATATAAAGGTACCTATTTATTTGTTTTTAGTAATGTATTCTGTATTTATTTTTATTCATTTATTTATGAAATAAAAATATTTATAAAATATAGTTCTTAACATATTTTACATAAAATAAAATAGTTTTGAAAAAAATGTAAAAACCTATTAGAACCAGACCTGATTACCAGTTTTTAAGATCAATTAAGGTTAAGTACAATGTCAAGAGTACAAATGTAGTGCCCCAACTGGGATTTGAGCTGGCATGCTTCTGTTTCCCTCCTTTTGTGGGCTAGTGAGAGCTTGCATCATTCCATTCAGTGATAATAAGCATTTTATTTATACTGCAATAGTAATGCGCATTGCTGTTCCACAGTGAGGGAATCACTTGCCAGTGTGGCACTTACTTAAATGCATGTTGTTTAATTAACGAGACAAAAACAAGAGGCGCTCATTAATACTAATCTGAATATAAATTTTCATTGACAGCATAAGTGAAACCACGGCCAGACCAATATACCCCCCAGAGCTTCCCTTTAATTATTAAGGCTCATCGATTAGCTGCATTTCTTGTGGGAAATGCAAAAAAGGCAGAAAAGGTGAAAGTGCCAAGGTGTAGTTACAGAATCGCTGCCCACTGATTGCAATCTTTAACAATTTATGGGTTTGAGACTCATCTATATATGGAGTCCACTTGAGGATGGACTGCAGTGTCTGCAGGTCTGCCTCCTGGAGCCTGAGCAGTTGCATGTCTGGCATCTGAACCAACAAACTTAATCATGCTAGTCCTCAGGACATGAAGTCTGTTTTTTTTTTTTAATTAGCAGTCACTTTTATCGTTCAAATTAATGAAGGTTCTAAATCAGCTACCGATGTTTCTTTGTTTTCTATTTTGTTGGAAACTTTTTCGCCTTGACTGATTGACCTGAATTTAAGTGATCCCAGCCCTCCCCAACCAACACCTCTTCAATAAGTGTTTGTTGGTGTAGTGCATATTTTAAAGGTGCCGCAAAAAATGGGCTAAAAGTAAATCTGGATTCATCAATGTGATGCAGGCCTAGTTTCAAATGTTCTGCATACAACGACCTGCACTCAATCAACATTTTTCCATAAGAATGATGTAAAAAAATAAATAAAAAATCATCCAAGGCTGCTTTTTGCAATGCATAATTCTTCTCACTGATTTTGGTTATCAGTAAAGTTCCAAAAACCATAGGGGACTTTTGCACGTGCATGTAATTGTGAGTCAAAGATAAGGGCCGATGTTTACTGAATCCTGCAAGTATGTTATGCATGACTAGGTACAATAGGTGACTGGGGAAAAAAGTTCAGATTATGCAAATTTCAATTGTGAACCTACTGAGCATTTAGGTCTCTCTCTCTCTTTCTCTCTCTACTCGACTCAAGCATGTCAAAGAGGTAAAAATGTTTAAGTGTTACACATTTTTCATTGATGGTCTCATTCAAATATAGTGCTTTTTCCGCTACTAATAGTGACATAACGGGGCTGTTCACCCAGAAATTAAATTAATGTTGTTTTAACAACATTGACACTACGCCCAAGGTTACTGGCGTGCTTTGGATATACACAGCTGGCGTGATTTATAAATATTAGATTATTAAATTATTATATGCACAAATTAAGGTCTGTCGATATTTGTGAGTAACCACTGCATTGTATTTGGAAGGAAATGTTGTTGAGTTTTTTAAATGTAAATATTTGACGCTTCGAGGCCATAAAAGCCAGAGACCCATTGAGGTCCATTGTATCAGAGTGAGCTGCAGTGGATATTTATAAAAATTCAACAAATCTGAGCAAAAGTTGGATGGATAGATAGTACTCTGGGTAAGTGGAAACATACCTTAATTTTATTTTTGGGTGAACTGCCTCTTTAAGTGATACAGTATAAAACTAGTTTAGGGCCTAGTGCTAATCTAATGTTGAACCCTCCTTATATAGCACAATTTATTTCCTCTTTAAATGTGTCTTATAAACCGCTGGAGTGATTTGTTTTATTCTCTATTTAATAAATTATACCCAACTAATAATCCTAATTGGTTCTCCTAATGCATTTTTTTAGACAAGACATCCCTCTCTTGTATGTTCAGAGGAGGGGAAGCATTTTTTGTCTACAATGTGTCCATATATAGTCGTGCGGTGCAATCAGCTCATCTAACATGGAGTGTTTTTGGACCCAGGGGCCTTCATTAGCGTTCCACTGGAGAGATGTGTGTGCGGTGCTGGCAATTACTGTGCAAGGAGCAGAGGGAAGCTAAAGGAAGAAAATCATTTAATGACTCTAATCAAAATTTAATTTAGAAAGTCTTACTGTTGTTTTGCCTGTCTATTCCTTTGGCCCAGTGTGGGCACACTCAAATCTTTCTCAGACACATGTAAGATAAAACTAGTCTATTGATTCATATGTTTGTTGATTTATTGTGAAATATAGACGATTCCATTAGCATATGCCCCAGCCTTCCGTATGGTGCGTATTATGCTGATGATATATGGCTTGCGTTAAAGAGGGAACATGATCATGCATTCATTTTATTCCCGGACTCTTATTTCAGTGCAACTTTTTTGTTGCAAATTTTTCAATTATGCCGAGCTTTAAAAGTAAATAGTATTAGTGAGCGAAGCAATCTCTTTTCGTGAATACCTTGTTAAAGTGCTGTTAACATAAACCATCTTGTGTGTTTATCAGGAATATATATTTCTATCATATGAAACCCTGCCAATGAACTGTTTCCCTCAAGTCATTTTGTAATTTGGCAGCAATCAAACATTACTCACTGATAAGCCTGCCCAGTGTTAAAATACAATTTGTTCAGGTTTTTTAATATGCTCGAATTAGTCTGACCCATTTGCATTCATTTTCCCTCATTCTTCAGTTATGTCCCTGTCTTTGAGAGGCTTGATTCATTCTGACACTAATCTCGTTTGTGATGATTTCATTGGCAGATTTTTTTTTTTTAAATAAACATATAACATACAGTATATACAGCATCAGGTCCTTGTGACTGGGGTGGTGTGTGAATTACCATGGCAGTGCACTCTCCTTTATTTGTGTACACCCAATTTTTAAAATTTTCAGTATATATTCAAGAGACAACAAATATTCAAACCTTTAATCATTTTTTTTCAAAAATTACTTCTATTAGCTTTCTTTCTTTATACTGAGGAAAACAATGGTATATTCAAGCTTGCAATGTATAAATATTCAAGTATCTATATACAGTATATATGTACACACACACACACACAGTGCCATTAAAAAGTATGTGTCCTCTCCCTGGTCTCCTCTATTATTGCATATTTGTCATACTGAATGGCTTCAGATCTTTATATTAGACTAAGGGAACACGAGTAAACACGAAAAACATTTTAAAAAATGATTTAATGAAAACAGTAATCACCTATATCACCCATATGAAAAAGTAATTGCCCCCTTAAACTTAATAACTGGTTACACCGCCTTTAGCAGCAATAACTGCAACCAGATGTTTCCTGTAATTTGATATCAGTGTTTTACATTGCTGTGTATGAATTTTAGCCCACTCTTTATAGAACTACTTTAATTCAGAGAAATTGGTAGGTTTTTGAGCACGGACTTCTCATTCCTGCCACAGTATCTCTATCTCTATATCTCTATCGGTTCAAGTCAGGACACTGACACTATGGCACTCCAAAACTTCAATTTTGTTTGTGTTTAGGTTCATCTTGTTGCATAACTCAATTAAGCTTCAGTTTCAGCTCACGGACAGATGACAGATGACATTCTCTTAAATAATTTTCTGGCACAGAACAAAATTCATGGTTCCTTTAATAATGGCAAGTTGTCCGGGTCCCGAGGCAGCAAACATCCTCACAACATCACACTACTGATACCATGCTTGACTGTTGGTATGATGTTTGTATTGTGGAATGCTGTATTTGCTTAACGTCAGACATAATGGGACCCATTTCGCCCAAAAAGTTACAGTTTTGACTGATCTTCCCATAGAACATCGTCCCCAAAGGCTTGGGAATCATCCGGGTGTTTTTCTGCAAAAGTGAGCTTTTAAAATGGCTTTGTAACCCTTTCCAGACTAGTGCTGTGTGATTAGTGCTTTTGAGATTCAGTTCGATTTCGATTCGGTTTTTGACATTAATCACGGTTTGACAATCATGATTTCAATTTCACTTTGTTAATTATTTTTAGAAATATGAATGTACCATTTTTTTCAAAACAGAAAGTGTGTCCTGAGGTCTATGTGAAGGATAAAATATATTTTTTTGAAATGTTAAACACTAATTTTAAAAGAAGAAAGAAAGAACTTTCTATTTTCAAAGGTTCCAATGCTGTGACTGCATAAATAATTATCACTTTGATCTTCAAAAATATATGAAAATTTCAGGTGTGTATATATAGTTATTTTATTTTTTGACTTTTGGCTCCTTTTTCATAGACTATTGGCTCTGGAAGTAAAGAGCCTAAGAAGTAAACAGCCAACTGGTCTCAGTGTTCCTTGTGAGACACGTTAGCAATTAATTAACTCGCAATGTGACTAGCAATGTTGAAAATTGTTAGCCAGATTTAACAGTCTGCCAAATATAAACTACCAGTTTGTTAGAAGAAACAAATATGTGTATTGTGGGTTGCAGTTGTGAAGTAGGCCTACATATTCTGTACCTCTTTGGCCCAGCTTTATCATTCGTGTTCTATGATTATTAGGTTCTGTGTTTCCAAACTGTCACAGCACTGTCAGTACGTGCAATGAATTATGGTCATTGTAGTTATCGTGATGCTTATTTCTGTCCAAACTGCATTGAGTAGCTTCCTTTTAAAAACTACAACTTCAAAAAAACTACTACATTGAGATTGGGAAAGACACAGTTTGTCCACCGAATTAAGTTCAAATAATAAAACCGACGTCGAGTGATTCATTATTTAAACACTGAAAAAACACCAAAATGCTTATATTACACCATAGCTTATGATTCACATCATTCTCATACTCATCAAACCATTCAGTTACCCCTCATGCCCTGTGGATGGGGGCGACCACTTCCATCAGGATAGAAATGTTTCATCATAGGATGAAGGTGATCACTCAGAATAACTTTGTATTGATTTGTAGTGACCCTTCCCTCTAAGGGGACAAGTGGACCAAAACCATGCTAGGAAAATACCTCCCACAGCTTAACAGAGCCACTGGATCTCCTGGCTGTAGGGGTCAAGCATTCAGGCCTGTAGTTCTCTTGGTGTATGCCACACATGCACTTGCAAACTTGCCGACAATATGACTCATCTGACCGTATCACTTTTTTCCACATCTCTGTAGATCAGTGACTATGGTTTTTGTGCCATTGAACTCTCAAATGTGCATTTGTCTTTGTAGTGAGGGGAGTATGTACTGCAATGCAACTATAATATTTGTCTGTATGTAGTTCTCGACAAACTGTTCTTGCTAACACAATCTGATCACGTCTTGCATTGACATGCTCAGTCACCTGCGGAAGAGTTGCTTCTGTTTTTCGTTACATATCACACTGAGCATCATGGTCATCGAATGTGCATTTTCGACCACAATTCCTGACCCTGTTTACTAATGCCTTTCCCATAGATCGAAATGCAGATGTCACTTTAGTCACTGTTCCTATTGAAACACTAGCCAGTTGGGCAGTCTCTGTGACTGAAGATCCTACCATCCATGCCCCAGTATGAACCTCCACCTGTTTACATCTACTTAAAGTGATCCATATCTGATACCTGTGCTCACATGGTTTACACTGGAAACAAGTTGCATGCGTACATGAGGGTTTGGTTACCGATACGAAAGTAAACAACCACAGCGCAACGGCCATATCGCCATCTGTAATGGACACAAAACGAGACAGAAATAATAATGCAAGCTATTGCTTTTCGAAGCATCTTGGATCCGCAACGAACATCCACTGTATTTTGGCATATACCGACTCTTCGCCCCACATACTTAAAAAGCACGTAACCTCAGTATTCCCTACTGGACTAAGCCTACATCCTCTATTTAAACCTCACCAGCGGAGAGTGGCTGTGTATGTAATATACATTACTGTAATTCAAATGAGAAAAATAAGTATGAGAATATTGCATTTTGAATAACATGCGAATTGCTAGGACAAGGAAATTTCGATCTGTCCATTTAAGATGGCAGCCGCATTGGAAAATCAGATTCTTATCCGATGTATTTCCAAATGCTTATGGCCCAAAACGGATCTGAAAATATCCGATTCCATATGCTTTTTTCCTGTTTACATGTTCATAGTACATATCTGATCTGTGCCTCATGTGAGCAAAAAAATTGGAAATGGGTCACTTTTGCCAGACAGTGTAAACATACTCTTAGATCTTTTCTTCTTGCTATCTTCAATTCAAAATCGAGGTCAGGTGGGCCTGCTCAGTATTTATATACATGCCACAGAGCATGATAAAGTGTTAATTGATTAATTATACCATGCAGTACACCTGTATGGAAGCATCTGCATTCATTATGTTTCTCCACTCATTTATTCAGGTTTTTTCTTTAGTTTGTCACCTGCCTGTATATATATATATATATATATATATATATATATATATATATGTGTGTGTGTGTGTGTGTGTGTGTGTGTGTGTGTGTAATGAACAAGTCTAACAGTTTGTTATTCACTGTTATCTTTTTATTTTACATTAGGGCCATCTTTTTCACTGAAATATCTAAAATATTTTGAGACCAAACACTGCAAAAGGATACACAGGTATATGCTTATGAACAAACTGTATTGACTGAGACCATATTTTATGGATTTGATTTATTGCAGGTTTGTTGAATTTTATTTCGTCAATGATAAAAACATGATTATTAAATGTCAATTATAGTCCTATTTATGAACATGATATTAGTGACTCTGGATAAAATCACCTTCTAAACAAATGTAATGTAGTGTAGTATAGATTTTGTGGCTTAAAAATTACGTTTGTTGAGTTACACAACTTTCTAACTCACTGACTTTACTGAAAATTGAAAAGCCTCATAATTGGCTCATTAGGTTTCACATTTAAACCTATTATGTTTTAAAATGCTTAGTAAATGGCCTTTTGTGTTTCTTCATTGAAGTGCTTCAGGACCTCTGAAGCAGAATAGAACATTTAAAATGTTATTTCATACCTCCCCTTAAAGAAAAATGAGAGCGACGAAAACATTGCCCCTTTCATCCTCTTAATATTTTTGAAATAGCAATCATCTTTTTTTTTAAATTAGGGAGAAACCGTGCTCATGTATTTAATGCAGTTATTTTTAAGGTAATTATAGGTAACTCCACACCATAAATTAATGGCTGTCTGCTTTAGCTGCTCATAAGAAAAACACACATAGATAAATTGCACTGCATGCAATGGCATTGCAGTTTAAGACTGCTCAGTCATTAGTACCTAATGTTTGACCTCGAGGATACAGAAGGTGTCCTTCAGAGTCGGGGGGTGGTAGGATTTTCATGGTACCACCATTGCTTTTTTTAACTGTTCATACAGTGTATGTTTCCTCCAATGAACATTTTCATACCTTCAGTGCACTACAATTCCCCCTAGCTTTAGAGCAATATGATGTTAACAATTGTTACCATAACTATTGTTATGTCTATTTTATAAAATGCAAACAAAAGTGGATTAGGCAGATTGTGTATTTGGGGTCATGTTTTCATTTTTGTCCTTGAATTGTACAAAGACAAGACAAGGGAAGCATTTTAATGGGAATTTTTCCCCCCAAACTGGAATGCCATGTCATGCTCATGCTTCCATCCCTGGGCAATGCAAAAACATACAGACAATTAATTGGTCAGTTGTGTACAATAGCCCATTAAAACAATTTAGGAAACATTGGGTGGTATTGCTTTGGAATAAATACAGAATTTGTGTAAGCTAATTACATGTAACTTGGCACAATTTTGATATTGGTCATTTTAATGGCAGGCCTAGATTTGAAGTAATGACTTATAGTCAGTGCTTTGTATGTGTGATTAACTTGGCATTTTTGTATGTTGAAAACAATGTACATCAGTCTATAATATGTTGTTGAATGTTATTGTGTCCACAAGATAGAATGACACCCCTCTTTTTTATTTATTTTTTAATTTTGAATTTTTTGCACAAAATTATAGATGCATGCTTAATTAAACCTTACAGTGATTAATAAGTCAGGGTAGTATGGGCCAGGGCCAAGGAATTTTATTTTTTTAATTGGCCCATACATTTTTATATGTAGGTAAATTAATCTCCCTATAATATGACTAAGCATTCATGTTGTAGTTGTTTTGTGATCGACTCCTTCTACGAACTGTATGATTAACAAAAGTGGTCTGAGATCATTTTTCTTTTGTCCAGTTCAGTCTGTTTAGCAGTAAAGTGAGCTGAGCTGTAACTGTCACCCTGATAAATATCAGCGCTTCAGTCTTAACTGGAGAGCTTTCTGTAGACAGTGTAGCTAATTACTCCCGCTGAAATAGAAAGGATCTCTACCTGGTGAATAGTCTAGACTGAGTACTGTGGTATAATTTAGATTTATGAACGAATGCCTGTTCAGCTTGGTGTATTAATACAGAAAGCAAGCCTTCAGTGTGTTTTGGTGGATTGGCTGGCTTTACTTTGATGAGAAAGATGAAACTCCCAGCCAATGAAATGTTGGCACAAGAGGCTTGGAGGCTGCTGTGGTATGGAAAAGGGGCTTGCGCATTGGGGCTTGTGATGGGTGGTGCCTGTGGTGTTAGCATGGCAGTATTCACTCTTATTTGTGTACACCTGCTTTTATTTTCCCCAATGAAGCTCTGAATTCCTTTTTTATTTTGTTTTATTTGGGGACCAGAATGATCAAAAATGACAGAATATTCTTTTCTGTTATAATATTTGAAGTTTTTTTTATTTTCACTTGGCATCATCTCTTCCCTCAGCCCCCCCCCCCCCCTTCAAACCAGTTCTTACAGTGAGCTCCATAATGCTTGGGACAAATAATTTTTTTTCTTAATTTGGCTCTGTAATCCACAATATTAGATTTGTAATCAAACAATTCACATGTGGTTAAAGTGCAGATTCTCAGCTTTTATTATTTTATTTTTTTACATTTTTGTTTTGCCATGTAGAAATTACTTAACTTTCCATTCATAGTCCTCCCTTTTCAGGGTGACATAATGTGTGGGACTAATGGCTTCACAGGTGTTTCTGATTAGTCAGGTGTGTTCAGTTGCTTCAATTGAGGATATAAGAGATTGTTCAATATTCAGTCTTGATTCTCAGCTTTTGGTTGCCTTTGGAGTCTGCAATTGGCTTTTTTCAAAATGAGGACCAGAGTTGGGCCAGTGAAAGTAAAGGAAGCCATTATGAGGCTGTGAAATAAGAAAAAAAACAGACAGGGACCTGGGCCAAACCATAGGCTTACCGAAATCAACTGTTCGGTACATCATTAAGAAGAGAGCACTGGTGAGCCCAGTAATAGGAAAGAACCTGGTAGGCCAAGGAAGACAGTTGATGAAGAATTCTCACCATAATGAAAGAAAAACCCCCAAACACCTGTCTGACAGTTCAGACACACTCTTCAGGAGGCAGGCATGGATGTGTCAGTGACTCTTGTCCACAGTAGACTTCATGAACAAAACTGCAATGCAAACCACTAGTTAGACGAAAAACAGGATGTCCTGGTTAGTTTGATATAAAGTAGAAGAAAATTCCTGCAAAAGGATTTCTAAAAGAGTTATGGAAAAAGGTCCTTTGGACAGATGAGACCAAGATCCACTTGTATCAGAGTGATGGTAAGAGCAAAGTGTAGAGACTGAAAGGAATTACCCACACCCAATCCCCCATCTGTGAAACATGGTGGTGGGGGTGTTATAGTTTGGGCATGTACGGCTACCACAGGTACTGGCTCACTTGTCTTCACTGATGTAACTGCTGATAGCAGCAGCGGAATTAATTCTTAAGTGTACATAAGAATCTGCTCATAAGTTCAAGCTAGTGCCTCTTAACTCATTGGCTGGCACTTCATTGTACAGCATTACAATGATTTGAATCCAATTGAACATGCATTTCATATGCTGAAGAGAAAACTTAAGGAAACTTGCCCCCGAAGCAAGCATGAGCTGAAGGTGGCTGCAGTACAGGCCTGGCAGAGCATAACCAGAGACGATACTCAGCAACCTATCATGTCTAAGGGTCATAGCCTAGTTTCATTTAAAATGCATTAATGTCTCCCAAACATTACGGTGCTGTGTATAGAAAGTACTGTACATTTATACATGGTGGAATCAAAGTGTATAATAATACCCTAAAAAAAGCTGAAAATGCAATTTAACCACATGTCAATTGACATTTGATTACAAATCTAAAATTTTGCAGTACAGAACCAAATCAAGAAAAAAAAATGTGTTTGTCCCAAATATTAGTGTATTACTGTATATACTGTATATACTGAAGAGGTTATTATTATTATTATTATTATTACTTGGAAGAAGCATAAAACCCTAAAATGCACATAATAACTTGCATCATTCAGCTTTCATTGAACTGCTATAATATGGGGGAAGGTTTAGAAATGGGTGCTTCATTTACAAAGCAAAGAAAGCTTTAATTGCACTCTAAAAATGTTCTACAAAAAATCTGTGAAAAGATTGGCAATAATGTTGCCAGTGAAAAGCAATTTAAAGGGAAAATATAAATCCTGTTATTTCATGGGATGGCCATTATTTCTATTATTCTACATGACTTTGACTGTGAAGTCCTGTAAATTTTTACAAACATTTTTCTGTAATGATACATAATTTTTACAGTGTCCCTAAAACTGCTTTCTGAAAGTAAATTTTTGTAAAGGGCATTGGATAAATACAGAAATGAATAATGTATATGCAAAATAAACTATGAATTTGAAACAGTCCTGTGAATGCATTTTGGAAGTGCATGTGACTATTGCAGCCTGCTACAAAGCAAGTTGATGACTGTCTCCAGTCCCCAGATTTAATGGGTCACTAAACATAATTTTACATAGATGTACATGAGTAAAGATATTTTGGCAGTGCATTTAAATGGGGCAGGTCATTTTGAATGATGTAAAATCACATTTTCTGGCAAGAACTTCAAAAGAATTAATAAAAATTAATTTTAAAAAAATACAAAGTAAATCATTGCAATGATTATTAGGTATTTATTCATTTAATGTATACACAGTATTATTGTTAACTTGGATTGGACACAAGGCTGGAGGAAATCAAGTAATGAATCCAATCTTGGCAAAGTTGAGAAAATAGATGATGATTATGGGTTGTCAGTGCCTCAGCAGCAGCTGGGATGATGGGATGCTTAGAATATCCAAGAGGAAAATGGCGCTTGTTATTCATGAATTGTGACCTTTGCTATGTTTTCCTCACTTGTTTTGATTATACGTTGTATTTCTTTTCATCACAGAGGCCGAAGTGATCTGTCGTGGACCTTATTTACTGCGTCTGACCCAAATAGTTTCATTTTAGCTGTTTATTGTCTAATTATGTTTTGATTGTTTGTTTGAAAGTCTTTTAAAGTTTTAGAACAGAGTCGCACAGGAGGAGTAGATCTCACATCAGCACCCTTACATTACCTCTAGGTCAGAATATATATATTTTTTCCTTTCTCACAACTGTAGCCAATCTAACCAATTTAAACAATAAAGCACAACTCGCAGGTGCTAATAAACACACCGTTTGGGCATAGCCATTTTGATAAAATAGCCCATGGCATATATTTCATATTATATTAAGCGGCAGCTAATAAATATTTAATACTGTGTACTTGAGAGCCTCGTGAAATGCTCAAGATATGGTGACTGGCAGCTACAAAACATCTTCAATAAACCCTACCCAGACGTCTGGTTGCCTCCAGCATGACAATTAAAAATTCACCAGATAATAACACTGTTATTGATTGTGACAGCTGTCACGGAGTCAGCTCTGGTTTTTAATTAATAAAGATGAATGCTCAAAATTTCTGAGCAAATTAGTTTTGATATATACTTTTAAAATTCATTCTTTTAAGTTCAGGGAAAGCTTTAACACATATTTTCCTTCAACGTATATAATTGCATTGTATGCATATTCTGATTTGTATGCACTTTATTACTGATATGCTCAGTATGTCTTGTAACCTTTCCTGGGCTGGTTTTGTTACATTAACCTCTTGAAAAGATGAGAATTACTTGACCCTTGTTCCTGCAAGGCAATTTAAATCACACTGATTTGCAAAGATTAAGAAGAGATCCACTTCAGGGAAACTAGTGATATTGAGTGAAATTTATTTGGTCTGTTGAAAATGTTTTGACTGCAGAAACAAGTTACATCCAGTATTTATTTATTATTTGGTGGACCAGTATCATGAACATCCAGTTAAATGTTTTTAAACTTAATTTAAAGTATGCTTAAAATGTACTTTTTTAAAGTATACCTCCAAATATATGTCATTAAGTTGTACTTCAGTGTACTTCAGTGTAGCTAAGACTAGCTGGGATTTTAAACCGGTTTAAGATTGTTTAAACTGTGTTTTCGACACTTCTAGCTGGTCATAGCTGGGGTGTGGCTGCTCAAAGCTGGTCTCTAGCTGGACAAAGCTGGTGGCCAAAGTGGTGGACGAGCTGACTATATATGCTGGTCAGCTGGTTGCCCAGCAAAAAGTGTCAAAAACACGGCTTAAACCAGCTTGACCAATTTAGACTGGTTTAAGATGAAAACTTCAGCAGGGAATTATATTAAATCGCATATATTTATTGTAATATTTTAGTATACGTTATTTTCATCCCTGGATAGCATACTACTAGTATACTTTCTGAAAGTATACTTTAACTTCACTCACCTAAACTTATACTGTAATATACTTATGAAAAATACACATTGTTTTAATCTTGGTAAATTATGGAAATAGTATTTACTTAAAGTATACTTTTCATTCTTTGTAAGTGTATTGTATTATCCTTTTGAAAAGCATACTTTAAATTATATTTTTTCATCAATCGTGGCTCTATGCATTTCATTTTAAGAATATGTATATACGTATACTCGTATGTATATTCTTTACATTGTTCATTTGAGCAGAGTAAAGTTGTGTTTCTCCTACTTGAAGTGTATTTGTTATGGAACACAACATACTTAGAGTGTACCAGAAAATGGTACCAAATGAAGTATGATAACAGAAGCACATGAGATAGTGGTGTAGTGGGTAGCAGTCTGTCACCTCACAGCAAGGAGGTCCCAGGTTTGAATCCCAGCCATGTGTGTTCTGTGATGAATGTGTTATTTTCATTTAATTTTAGCTTCATGAAAAGGTAACCATAATCATTGTTTTAGACTGAATATCATCAACTTCAAATGCAGTTTAAAATGAAATAAACCTGAACTAGTTTATTTATTCATGGTAAGTCTAAAAATCTGTCAAATGTACCAACCATTTGGTCTCTCTCATCAGTAGACTGCATACTTTTTCAACAAACACTTGATTTACATTTTTGTTTTACCTGGAATGTCAATTCATTTTATTTACTTTGGAGCTACGTAACCTGTAAACAAGGGATAGTCATGTTTACTATACAGGCTTTAATTATGAACCAGAGTTTTATCAAAATAAACCATAAATTGTATATTACGGCACATTTCTCAAATATTTAAAATATAAGAATGTGGATTTATTTATTTTTTAATTATTGAGATTCAAGAAATACATCTATTTTTAACATCTCTGTCAGGGCTGCCCAACACTATTTTTGGAGATCTACTATCCTGTTTTCACACCATCTTTAACAAAACACACCTCATTCAACAGCTAGAGATCTTCTTGAACTGCTAATTAGTAAAAGCAGATGTGGAAAATTAGGGTTGACATGAAAACGAATAGGATCTATGTTTCTGGATTCATTTGCTTAAACTGAGCCAATTTCAGAATAAAGTCAATATATATTCAATAAAATAAATATTTAGTCATTTCTTACTGTTGTGCTGTTTTAATGAAATTGCCAATGTATATTATTTTGTAAACTGAAAAACTTTGAGAGCTAATTCATGTGCATATTCTTTTCAAAATTGTATTTTAATATAGGCTAAAAACAAACAAATACATAATAACTGTAGTTCATCCTGATTTCAATGTATCAGATACTCAGAAACATACAGGAAGTTCTGTCAATCTCTTGATTCGTTCAGCATCAAATAGAATATGGCCCGCCTACAGTATATAATATATCTCCTGCTTCGCCGACCTTCATCCCACCAAGCAAATTCATATTTATATTATGTCATAACATCCTCTTGTAATATTTGATTATGCAAATCTAGATAGGAGGGAAAATCATGCCATAAGTTCCTATTGGCCACTTTTGCTGGGGCTACTTCACAGTCATGCTTTATACTGTTTACGGGTTTACATCCTCTTAACCAATTAGAATCCAGAATATTTTTATTTAACCCAGCTGTGATATAAATTAATATAATTTGTAATATAATGCTATGGATATGTTGACTTTCTGATACAAGGTGTTATTATGATAATAATTGCAGTATGTAATGTATATAGAGTATCTGACAAACCACATGCCTAACTTATTATTTTGGCCATTATTTAAGAATCTACACAGTCAGTTTTTTGTGTGAGATGGTTAGTTTGATGTTTTAATCAAGTAAGAGCCTTAGGAAATAAATATGGAAATCATTCTCCAAACTGCTGCACTAATGGGTCTAAACAATATTGTAGTACACTGTATAAACCTGGTGGTGCCAGATCCTCAATCCCGTTAAGTAGAGTTCAAGAGTAGGGGAAGAGCAGACTGTTAACAAGGGTCATGACCTTTATTCTCACACCTCTCAGAGCTGACTGCAGGCTGACGGGGGCTGACAAGACCACTGCTGCTAAGTGGATAAATGTCAATGCATCTGGAGGAATCATTGCAGCTGTATAACTACCTATCACGGAAAATGGGACAAATGGCAGCCTGCTTGGGGGAGAAGACTGGCGGAGCCTGTAACAAAATCCAGCAAACTGGTTGATTAGCCCTCTCCCCCAATGGAGAATCGGGGTATTTTGAGACAGATCTATGTTACCACCAATTTTACATACATATGCATACTCATAATCAATCTCTCTCTCTCTCTCTCTCTCACACTCTCTGTCTGTCTCTCTCTCTCTCTCCCTATCTTTGTCTCTCCCTCTCCACTCAATCTGTCTTCTCTCCCTCCCTCCCTCTCTCCCAAACCCCCAGGGCATAAACACACACAGTTACCAGGGCAAGCAGCACCAGCTTTCTGTGGAGGTCTGAGCCTTCTGAAAGTAATCACATACTCTGATATTCCTCTGCTTGTTATAGACATTGTCTCACATCCTCAGTTTAAAAATATCATAGATTCAGATCATCACTTATTATCAAGTGAGATGTGGATCTACCACATTTGAGCCCATTTCTGTAGCGATAGGCTTCGAACTAGGTTCTCAATCTGGTTCTACTCTCCCACCATATAATTAGATGGGTTCAGCCTCAGAATACAAAATGTTGGCTCAACAGGTCGAGAAATTATTTACTCTTATTACATCTTTCTGCACTCATACAAAAGTTTCCTTCTGGCAAATGACAGTAGAGATGATTGCAGGTAAGAAAACGAAGAATATGGTATCTATTCCTCTAGCCAGATTACTCGCCCAACCAATTATGAAAAATGCGAAAACAATTGAGTTAATTTGTTAGCTGAGGTGGGAAAATCCACAGTGAGTTCAGTGAACAAACTCTTTATTTTTGTCATTTAGTAATATTTGCTTGAAAAGTTGCATATCACGCCTTTTAATACTGAGATATACATGATGCATTAGAGATGTTCACTTTTTATACATGTATATGTGTACCAGTATATAAATTGTATAAATGGTGTGCAAGTGTCAACAGCCAAACTGCCCATCTAGTATGTGCTCAATATATTGGATATATTATATATTGCAGAGCTTATCATAGCAACAAATTTGGCAAATATTTTAGCTAAGACAGATCATTTAGTTATGTTTATTTTCTTGTCCTCCCAAACCCCCTGCTGCCATATGTTTCCTTTTTCACTTTCTATTTATCATAAGCAGTATCATAAAACATGCTGCACATTTTAATATCATGAGGTATTATCTAAGAATTCTCTATGATAAATCAGATCTTTGGGTGCCTCTGCCTCCCATATCCTAATTTAAGCCCTGGGAATGTATACTATTTGTTTGGTATGTCATACACACATGCCTTTACATTCAAATGTTGCTTCCAGAAAAGTGGAATTATTCAGTGATAAATGATAGGCATATAAATAATGTATTAGGAAGTTCATCCTCATCAACAGTGCATTTCCTCACCAGGGACAGAAATCTTGTAAACAAGGACAAAGGCACACTCATCCAAATCTCATTTTATTGTCCCTCTAAACCAACTCCCCTAAATTGGACACATTACATTGATGTATATCAATATTACATCTTTTTAATTTCAAGTCTGGCTGAAAGTTAGCTTTTGTCTTACTTTTTCCAGTATCATTCACCATGATGACTTCATATCATTGATATAACTATGTGAAGAGATGGTCCAGGTAATCATTCATGTCAGGTAATCAAGTGCTGTCTTCCTCTGGTAAATAAACTGATAAACTATATTTGTGACATATTTCCAAAGCTATTATCATTAAGAACATATAATTTATTAAAGGTGTACAATGTCATGAATTGTAATACCACTACACTTGACATAGGTTACTTACTTATTCTAAATAACATTTTTTATCAACTCTTGACCAGATGATCATGTCTGGATGCCCCCCCCCATCTTTTGGTCTGTATTACACAACCATTAGTGTTTCGCTCTGTTGTACACATCTGACATCACACCACCAATGTCCGCAAGCATACCATATACAAATCCTTGACTCATCAGTAAAGGACACTTTAGTGTTTGATGGATGGCTTGCGATTGCTGACCAGTCCACCTTATGAGTCCTTGACCCCATTTCATTATGTTGCATTGATGAGCATGGGTGAGCACTGGGCTCCTGTGTGGTCCAGTAATCTGTACTCCCTCCTTGCCACTATCTGCCTGTTTGCTTCTTCATCACTGATGATGCTCATGTTTCTGCAGTGAGCATGGCAGTGCAAAGATGATTACAAATAAGGATGTCTTTATCTTAGTGGCTTCTAACTTGCATTCTCTGGACCTATCCTTGAAGCTCAGCTGTAATGTCTCGACACATTGCCAGATGGAACTGTGAAAAATATTGATTGTGATGGTGTGGCAATTTGGTCCAGCCCCCAACATGCCAATGGCCCAAAAGAGTTCCCTTGAAAAATGTTACCAGGCTTGATTTAAAAAGATTAATTGACCTTTTCACCTGTACCCAGTCATCCTTCTGACCACAATCAGTTTTGCATTGTATATACAACCAATAGTGTCACTAAAGCAAATGGCCATCATCGGTCATTGGCGATCAATTCATCAAGCTAAAACCAAACATTTCAGCAGATACTAAATATCATGTATCCATATTCAGACGTGTGTGTGTGTGTGTGTGTGTACACACTTTCATGTGTGAGATAGTGTTTTTTGTCTGTGAGAGACTGAGAGTTAGGAGTCAGATCTGCCAGGAGGAAGTGTCATCTAATCCGTGTACCTGAAGAGTCTGAGGGGTTAAGATTGCCAGGGCAAACAGTGATATTTCCTCTGCCAAAAAAATGACAGGCTAAGCTTCTTTTGTCGATATCAGTGTGACACAGTGTCACAAAGTAATCGATGAACCACAGCATCTACATTTATTCACATTCTAAGTAGAATGTGTATTCAAAGAACAGCAATGTTGTTTATATATATATATATGTGTGTGTGTGTGTGTGTGCATGCGTGTGTGCGTGTGCACGCGCGCGCGTGTGTGTGTGTGTTGCGGTTGAATTTAATGCCGCAAGTGAATGCCACTAAGCCTTCTGGAAAGAAGAGGCTATTAATTTGTCTTTAAAACCTGTTTGTAATCATGCGGAAGCTTACATTTACATATACTATATGAGCAAGAACGCCAAAACCACACTTACAGGATAACCGCTTTTATAGCAGCAATCAACATATATTATTAATTTGGTCTGACCTGGCTTGCTGCCCATTTGCTGCAGTGGATGAGATGTGTTTTGATGCTTGTCATTATCCTAATGTATCTAGTTTCTGAAATTGGAGTGAAGGAAGCTTGGGAACAAGATCCATCATTCCCACCAGCTGGGAAAGTGAAGCAGCTTGAATCAGGAGATAATATTAGAAACCTAGATCATTCTCCATTATAGAACACACCTCTCCATTACACAGATGGTCGAGTTCTGTTCATACGTTTGGATGCCGGGTTCTGCATATATACACACAGGCACATCTACACACATGTACACGTGAAAACTAAATTTTTGTTTAACTATAACTACGACTTTCAACATGACTACAAAAGCTTCTTGTCACCTAAAAAAATAGGTAAAAACATAGGACAACATGTGATTTCTTTCAGTGCTACTCCAACCCTGTCCCGGGGTGTTTGAATACCATGTGAACATTTTGCCTTGCAAATGTATTGAGAGTACAGGTTGCTTATATTTTCAGTCTTGATTAATGAAATCTGTGGTGTGACAAAAAAGGCAGAGAGAGCAAACACTGGTCAGAATATATTTCTTTCTTTGGGTTAGAGAGAAGTCTGTGGAGGGTGGGTTTTCCTTAGAGATGAGAATGGTTAAAAACCACAAACTCTTTGTGCACTTCAGTCATTGCTGTCAGCATCATCGATCTCAGGCAGTGAGCGTGTCAACCTGAACTGAAAACAAGCGGTTTCTGGGAGCTGGGAGCCTCCAAATAACAGACGTAGTAGCAGAAAGGAAATGGGAGATTCTACTGTATGCAGCCACAGCTAGTTAATGTGCACCTTAAAGAATGCTTGTTTTTTTATTTTATTTCTTCAAGCTGTGTTTTTCTGTGGAATTTCAGGTTTAACTTCATTTTGAATTATTTATATGCCAACCATGAAAGATAGACAGCCCAGAGAGAAACAAAAACTGTAGAGATTCTTTTATTTCCCAGAGTCCTTCTCAGACCTTTGGAAAACGCGGAGTAGAAATGGAATGAAACAGTGAAAAGATTTCTATTTTGGTATGCAGTCTTACCGTAAGCCATGACAAGGCTGTGTAATCAGTTAAAAAGTAATCAATTCCTCCATGTTTGAAAATAAAGGTTTACCCTGTTGTATTGTAAAAAAAAAAAAAAAATTTAGCATGTATGTAGCCTTAGCTAACCAACTGATATCGCATGCTATCTCACATTTCAGTCAGACAGGTACATTAGAGAGTCAGATTGTGGTTCGTTTTCTGAAATCTACCTTCTGTGCTTGGTTTGTTTTTTTCTTCTTTGGGGCTTGTGCCAGCCAGCAAATTAACGAATAGATCAAAGGTCTGTTTACCAATTGCCATCAAAGCACCAATCAAGCACTGGTCTAAACACACGTTTGTGCAGCGAAATGAGAATGACATTCTTTGAAGTATCAATTAATCTCTCCCACTGCTTGCTGAAATGTGTAGAGAACTGGCTCATGGTTCAAGTAATAAATCCCATTTATATTTTTTACTGCTCAGACTACAAAAACAGATCCTCAAGCTACCATGTGCATAAGACAGCTGTAACCCATGATTTTACCATATTACACCATCTGCAGTTTTTTTCCCATTGTATTATAATTATATTTTCATCCCGAAGGCTCACGTGGGGAGCATTACAAGGTGCCAGATGCGAGCCACTGATTAAGTACCCACACAATAGGGTCTCCTTGACACAACACTTACCATCATGAGGGCTGAGTGGGACCCCAGCAGGCTAACGCAGAACAATTTGACATGGGGCAGCCCCCAACACAACAAATGTGTCAGAGGTGCTAATGAAGGCCTTGAGCTCTCTTCTGTCCAGATGACATTGATCAACACCAGTGACACACTGATAGATTTCTGGACTTAAGTTCTCTCGGGCTTAAACCTGACTGGAAGTCAAGCCGCAAAACATGCACTTTCTATAATTCACTTCCATAAAGCCAACCAGCCATTGGCATATAAAGTTATATATCCAGAGGTGATGCTGCACCATGATTTTTTATTAAGGATATCATGGAAAGCTAAACTGCATGATTAATGTGGGTCAATGATTTATTTATTTATTTATTTGCTTGTTTGTTTGTTTGTTTGTGTGGAGTGTGGCACAGTGGGTAAGGAACTGCGCTTGTAACCGAAAGGTCGTAGGTTCGAATCCCGGGTAAGGACACTGCCGTTGTACCCTTGAGCAAGGTACTTAACCTGCATTGCTTCAGTATATATCCAGCTGTATAAATGGATACAATGTAAAAAAATGCTATGTAAAAGTTGTGTAAGTCGCTCTGGATAAGAGCGTCTGCTAAATGCCTGTAATGTAATGTAATGTTTATGAGCCATAATGTAAGGGCTTGTTTGCAATGCTAAACTACAAGGATGCTTCGCTGTGCTTTCAGTATCAAATAGTTTAAAACGACTTTGAATGTAGGTGTGCTATTTCCTAAATTTCCCACCAAAAAAGACAAGCAACAAACAGGATGTCTGGGAGTATTTCATTGTTGCACAAATTGAGACCTTTAAGGGTACACTGATAATTTTTCTGTCTCTTCAGAAATATTTTAGAATATACATTTTAACAGCATATTCTAAAATATTTCTGAACAGCACAACAGCAAAATGACCCATTTTTCTCTAAGAATCAGAAACATGTTTAATGGCAAACCACACAAATTTAGAGACAAAATGGAGACATTAACTTGGGTCAACTTGATTTCTAAAATAATGTCGCGAATTAGTAGATTGTGGGTTCTGTGTCCTTTGTGAAAGTGGTTAAGTTACCGCCATTGCTATTGAATATATTTTAAATGGATTGGGATTGAAATACACGATTGCATCCGTTAAACAGCTTAAGGCTCTTACTTAGAAACCACTGTGTTCTGACAACTCATTAAAAATATGTGTGATTGGTTCAAATGAAAAGACTGCTATTTTGCTCTGTGATCTCATTAATTGGGTCTCATGACTGAATTCACCAGTATTGGAGTAGTTGATTCATCTTTTATGTTTATGGAGTGGAGTTGATTAGAGGAACAGTTCCCTGTAGCCTTTTAAGATTTTAATGGCTGCTCATCAACAAAAGAGACAATCAGCTCCCAAAGTGCCCTCAACACACCATTAGGACTTTGATTGTGCAGAAGCAGGGTCACCATGCCTGTGAAATACACACAGTGTTCTCAAAATGTCTTGGAACTTTGAGCAGTGTTATCATTGCCCCCACACTCACAGCAATGTTGTGAGAGCCTGCTGTGTCTTAGTTTTGAATTTCATTTGTAAAAGGAGACAGAGTAAATGGCAATCTTAGTCCATTAACTCCTATTTCCAAACTGAAATGGGCTGAAATTTGACTGCTTAAGCACCTTTTAAAACAGTCAATAATAAAAACGATTGTTCTGCGGTACTAATGTTTAACTGCCAGCAAAAAAACAGTATGCGTCAAGCATCATATATCAATACGCCCTTGAGCTGTGCTTGCAGAATACTAAAATTTTGGGTTTTTACTGTTGTGTGTGTGTGTGTGTGTGTTTGTGGTACTGTATGTGTGTTTGTGGTATGTGTGGAATGTGTATGGCATAAGGACAGTGTCCGTTTCTGTGCGTGGAAACGCACACTGTCCTCATGCCACACGTGGTGTGTGTGTTTGTGTCTGTCTGTTTGCCTCTGTGAGAGCGTGTATATGTGTGTCTTCATTTCTCAGTTCTCAGAAAAGAGGGGACTGGAGTCAGGCATGCGCTCTATTCCCTGAAGTCATCTGTCAATCACACTTCCGATTTAGCTCCCCACCCCTCAGAAAAAAAGAAGAAAAAAAAGATTTTTTTTTTTTAAATGGTAAAGTCCCCTGTGGAATAGCCAACCTCCTGACTTCTGACAGCAGCACCAAGACCAGAATTTCAAGTTATATGTTCATACTCGTAATGGCCCCATATATGCTAATTGTCCTTGTTCATTTTTTTTTTTAATAACTCATTTGAAAAGCCAGGATACTTTGTTGAAGGAATAAGGGAAAACCAACGAAGAAATGTTACAGAGAGCAGCTGATCCTTTCACTCCTCCATCCTCCAGCTTTAACTAAATCCCCAAGATAATGAAATGGTGTTAAATGTGCCTGGAACTCGACATGGGATAAATAATGATGCCAGTAAAGGCTTTTTCTCCATCTATTCTTGCAGTGTGAATTCTAATTAAGGCATAACAACATGACATGCACATCAAAGCTGTGATGAGTTGTAGATTACAAACGGAGCCTAACGTGTCGCGGCCTTTACTCCAAAGGGCAATTCACGTGTCAGGAAAACTGTGTACACGCATCCTGAATTAAGTGTTTTGAAGGCTTTTTAATCAAATAACATTCTGTGACGTGACAAGCTTGACAAATGGATATATCTGATTATATGTTGAGATATTTACTCAAGAAAAATGGCTTACAAAAGGAATAAAATGGTAACATAAAATTAATTTTCCCAGTGATAGAAGCAGATGCATTTACCTTCCATTCAAAAAGAGCATGTATGTGAATACTATTTGTGTGCTGAATAACATTACTTCTGTACCCAATACAAACTCCCTCCAGAAATCTCACCTCCAGGAAATCACAACTTAATTAGCAATTCCCAGCATTTAGTTTAGCATGAAGTCTTTAGCTGGGGATCACTATCGTTCTACTTGCAGTCAGATTATTAATTTAACTCAAATTTAGTGATGGTGTTGGTACATTGCAGTTCATTTAGTTTTGCTTAAACAACAGCAGGTCAACTGGACTGGCTTAGTCACAGATGTCAGTGTAACACTCATGAAATTCCAGATTTATACAGAAGTATTTTTCCTCATAACTAAAGATAATGTAATGGCACACTGATGATGCGGAGGGCCATGTAGCACCCTCATTTCCTAAGAGGTTGACTTGCTGCCACAGCAGCGATCTCAGGGCTGTGGGTCAGGTTTCGGTTTGGCCCAAGGTGACTGCAAGTCATGCCCGCCTGGCAGACTTTCAGGATCTATATCTTTTTTTATTACTCAGGTGAGGGAGCAGAAGTCAAGCTTCTCACTAGGAGCCAAATCACCGCAAAGTTATTGCTTAAAAGACCTTTGCAGAAGTTTAGAGATTGTTGTTTCTGCAGCTGTTTAAGCTGGCAGGACACAGGTAATGCATTAGCAACAGACCAACCTGCACAGCTCAATCCGAAGCATGACCGAAGCATCCCCAGCCAGGTCAGGGCTCAGATTGATTTCACATTGCACACATTGAAATGCTGCGTGTTCATCTCCATCACTAACAACCTACTGTTATTGTAACAGTAGATGTCTGCTATGAGATGACAGTACAGCACACCGTAGGATGATGCACACAGCAGTCTGTCCTTTTATGTGGCAAGGTTTGATGTCCTTGATGGGGTTCATTAGTTCTGAAAGGAAATTAGCTGGGCGGATTATTTTTTTAAATGCCGACTCTTTACGGTTCACAATTTCTTACGTGTAAAAAATAATGTTTAATTATGCCTGTCCTGAAAATAATGGGCACTGAAGTGTGGGTAATACTTGATAGCTTCTCAGCTATCCGGTGTATACGGTAACTTTCAATCAAGAGGAAAACATTTTTTTTAACCATTTTCTGTTTTATGGAACTCGCTTACACAATTCATCATTTGTAGCAGCCTGAAGGCTCAGCTTTTCAGAGCTCCTCAAGACTCGAGAGGAGTAAACCCTAGGGTTAAGACTCCTGCTCTCTGTTATCGTTAAGTGCTCTAAGAAGGAAAGTGAGGATTGAACCAGTGACCCTGTTATTACTAAAAATTGCACAAGACAGCAACGCCTCTGCCAGACTGGAAGACTGACTCACTGCTCCCCTCCCACAGAGTATTGACACAAACAGTGACTTGCATTGTGTCTGAAACCGTTAACCAACCACAAGCCCTTACAGGTGAGGCTTTACATGTGTGTACTGCAGTTGTTATATTGTTAGCATTGCTGCTTTATAATGCTGTGGATGCATCCTAGGGAGCAAAGCAGTTTTTATAATGTGTTGAGTGTGGTTAATTTGACAATAGAAATATAGTACTTTGCTTTTGTTTACTGTACTAGTCTACAATGTACTAGTCTTTTGTCTTTGCATCATAATAACAGACCCTACACCCTGTTTTCAGGTGCCAAATTCTGCATCTTAAAGTTTTCCCTCAATGTTTACTCTCCTGACATCAAAATATTATTGTGGATTCAGTCTCTATATATAGATATAAAGACAATGGAATACATCTGCCTATTTGTGCATAGCAACATGGCCAGGTGCTGCATTAATTCAATGATGTTTTCAGTGTAATGTGGAACAGAGATTGAGATGAAATGGTGTGTGGTTAGATGTGTTTAAGGGTGTTAAATGTCCCATGCCAGAAATATTCCCTCATTTTCCAGTGAGCAACAGTGGGGTCTCCAATCCATATTAACATTTTCTCTCAGTGGGCTCTTCAATTGTGTTTAAAGGGTAATACAATATCATAATATGTCTTTTTTACAAGCACGATGAGGGGATTCTGATGTCCCTAAACTGTTTTAAGCTTCAAGCATCCCACAAATCATGGAGCCTGTGTGTCACGGCCTTTAACAGCTAAATGTACAAGTCGTCCTGCATCATAACTTCTGAGGTCAGTAGGTAGCCCGCAGTGCAGTAAAACACATCTATACATAAGTGGCATTAGAGCGCTATTGAATTTCCACTGAACTGCCAACACCCACAGTATTTCATCAACTCACCTATGAGACATCTCTTTTTTTTCAGGCACATAGGCCATCAGAAGGGTCAGTATCACCACGGTAACTAGGGTTGGGGCCAGAATTATAAAAACCTCCCCCCACCAAAAAGGATGTTTCCTATGGGGGGTGGGGAGGTGGGGAGGTAGGCTCACGAGCTTCTGGCTACTCTCTAAACAACCCCTGAGTGACCCACAGCAGTTTGAAAATGTAACGGTAATCCTCAATGGGATTTAGCCTGGTGTCTATCACCAGTTCTAATCTGTGGTACAGCTTCCAATATTCACGCCACATAGAGGTTAAGCCTGCACGCCTTTGTTGCTGAGCGAGGGAAGAGAATCCACGAGGAGTTAACGTGAGCAGGGAGAGATTGAAACCGGCAACAGCTTCAATCATGTCCCATGGCAGCCAGAAATCTCTCCTTGCCGACAAGGCCTCATTTAAGCAGGAGCGATGGGTTTAACCCTCACCTTGCTGGAGAGGGAAAAAGTACTCATTTTACCAGTTCCTACACAGGGACAGAGAGCTGAATTCTGGTTTTGTCACCAGGAAGGTTTCGGTAAACAACATCCCAGAGAAGTTTCTTGTGTGAATTCTCATTCGGTGACATCTGCAAATGTAGTCAAATATGCCCCACAAACAAATGTCACATCAAGATGTCTACAACACTGCATGTCTGCTCCTCGTGTGCCCATGAAAGAAAACAGATAAATGAAACCCGGTAAAAAAAAAATGAAATGGACTGTTGTGTTCCCAAGATGATCCCTCACTCAGCGGTCCAGGCATGTTAATTATAGACTAAGCAGAGCCATCATTAAAATCCCAGTTTTTTATTTATTTTATTTTATTTTTTTTTTTACAGTTGGGAAGTAAATCATGATTATATGGATGCTGAACCTGTTAGTGTGCATTTGCCATCTCCATGATAATATATGCATCTGCACAACAGGGGATGGCTAATGCATACATTTCTGAAATGTATTGAAATGCACTTTCTACATGGAGCATTTAAAACAATGCAGAGGCGGTTGGTTGCCTCTTTCTTTTGGTGGTTTTATTTTGATGTATACGCACGCAGAGGACGTGTGTGTGAGGGAAAGGGGGGTGGGGGGGTGGGGAGGTGGGAGCTAGGAGTGGGTAGAGCGAGGAGCAATCTGTGATCTGGGTTACAAGTCAGAAACATCTGTCACACAAAAGGATTTGTTTGATTGGTTAGACCCATATATCAGCCATTCCTGTCAGTGGACGGTAAATTTATATTCCCTATCCACATCCTCTATCAGTGAATCGGCAGGCAAATGCTGTCATTCTGAAAGGGTATATCTTCTTCTCTTTAAAACTCGGCAGTACTGATGCACACTTTGGGGATAGGGAAAGGCATCTTACCTGTATACATTTCAAGTTTTTTTTCTCAATTTGTTTATTTATTTATTTTTTGGGGATTGAGGGGGGGAGGGGGGTTCCATTAAGCCCTCTCTTATTACCTTTGTTTAACCTGTTATTGCATGGTAATTATATATGGAACTATTTATACTAAACTATACTGTTCGCTAAAAAGTATATACTGAAAGCATGTCTATAGGTGTTAGTACTATCAAACATTAAGGGCTTAGCCTTAAAGAAGCAGCAATGGTAGTACCACATCTGATAAGACAAAGACAATGAAGCAGCACAACTTCTCTTGCCTCACTTGCTGTGAGAATTAACTATCTAACTATCCCTGTTTTTTCTTTATGTGACTTTGTGTGACCAATCCAATGCTACTGGAGAAAAAAAAAAGTAGAAAAACACTTTACAAATTCACCACGAATGCAAATAATATTGTGTCAATAGGGAGAGAAAACAACAAGCCTTTAATAGGGGAAGAATGCCATAGTTTGTTATATTGCGTTTGTAGCCGGCTGGTGAAATTACCTAGAACGCTATCAATGGGCTGGACAGTCACAAGATTAGTGCGGCTGACTGCTTTTCTGAGAAATACCGTGCTCAGATAGCAGCTCTTTCTCACTTCATCAATGACACAGGATATTGGATTAACCTCGCCTGTTTTGAGGGGAAGACATCATTAGCAGCAATTTAGCATGACCTCTATGATCAAGCGACTCTCATCATCTGTGAAATACATGGCTTCATCTGATTCCTTGTCTCTGATGATCAGATTAGGATTAATAGAAACATCTTCTATAATTACAGATCTGGTCTACAGCAGTAGTGATGTCAATTATTTTAATGTGTGCCAAACCATTAATCCCGTAATAGAGCACTCAGAGTCGTAAAGTAAAACGGAGCATTCCCATTGATTTTCAATGGCTGTGTTCAGCACTTTTCCATGGGCCCTGGTTTGGAATGACCAGAGAGGGTATTGATCTTCATAAGGCAGTATTTTGTTGTTAAATGAGCAGCAGAGGAGGCTGTAATGAAAGGTTTTAATGTAATTCTTAGTGTCTCTCTGCAAAAGTGTGTGTGTGTGTGTGTCTGTGTGTGTGAATTAATTTAATTTCTATTTGATGTGAATTTGACAGCATTTTTCTACTTTCTACACTTTACTGAGAAAACAGAAAGGAAAATTGGCCAGAAACCAGGCCTGAACCCCCAGAAAGCAAGCAATTGAGGTAAAAACTCCCCAGTGGGAAGAAAAACACTCAAAAGAGGGTGGGGGAAAATTCCCCAATGGGAAGAAATCTTGGGAGGAAACAAGCTATAGAGGAGCCCATCTTCTGCTGGCTGGCTCGGTGTAATAGTCAGAGGTATTTGCTTGCTGATAAAATAGGCAGTATAGTGTATATTAATATGTAGGGTGGTCTATCTAGGCTTCTCGACTGCACCATGGCATGGGCTTGAATCAGGAGAGGGATGGGCTGGAGTGGCCTGTGAACTTAGGGCAGGTGAAGGGACAGAAGCCACAGGGAAGAAGGAGGAGGTTAGGCAGTTAGCCTGTATAATTATGAGATTAACTGTTGCATATGTAGAGGCCTAAGTGTAATATGGAAAGGTGCTACGCTAGAGGAGCATATCTGAAAGTTGTGAAGAAAGGGGCTGTAAACAACCCTTAGTGTGATCCTGGACTGACAGTACCTCCAACATGGCACAGAACAGCAAACCTAGGCTTTCACATGCAGTGGCAGGGCAACAGCACAGTCAGCTCAGCTCACATAACAGCTTTATGCTCCTGATATCCCCTTCCCAGACATCTTTAACTGAAGGATTGACAAAAGAGCTACATTTTTAGCCTACACTTAAAGACAGAGAGCCTGGACCTATAAAGGGAGATTATTCTATAAGACAAGAGCTCTGTAAGGGAAGGCATTGCCTCCCATTATAATTTTACATACTTGGAATTTTCAAATGTGTGTGTGTTTCTATGTCTATGCATGTTTCATTGTACTACATTTATGTTAGTGAGAGACACCATGTGTATCTGTATTTGTGCATCAGAGTGAGAGAAAAAAAGTGATGTGTATGTCTGCATGCATACGTCTGCTTGTGAGGCAGTTAATGAGTGTATATTTTTATATGTTTATGCATGCATGTACTTTTGCATACATTAAATATTGCTCACTTGAGCGAGTGGAAAGATCGGAAAGATTGCAACTACACCTGTGTCCTTTGATATATCTTTTTTTTCTGCATGCAAGCACCACATGCACACACACACACACAAACGTTCATTTATTTATTTATTTATTTATTTATTTATGTATTACTCATAAAAATTGTCCTACATTTTTTATACTGATATAGTAGATGGAAAATCATGGGGCAAATATAACCTCGGCCTGCGACATTAAAGTAAACTCAAATGCAGACCCCAATGTGGACCCCTCTGCCTGCCATGTACATGTAGCGTTATTCACAGACTCTCCATCCGAATAGACTTTGGGGAGTTGTTGAATAGGGATATTAATGTAACTCTCAACAAGCTGGAAGGTTAAATGGCTGGCAGTGCAGCATTTCATTTTCACCTTGCCTTGGAGGACAAGGTAAAGTAAAAGCTTATTAGTGGGAACATATTCCCCCCTTTTTTGTCTTCTCCCTACTAGCTCCTACCCTTTTATATCACGCCGAACAACTGCAATCACCATGGCCACAAGTCCTACAAAGACGCTGACATCTCTTGCCTCATCAAGTGGCGGATTATCTTGTCCTGATAAATTGGGCCGAGTATCTCATGAAAGGCCTCTCCTTGAAGTGCTTCCCGTAGCCCACAGCTAATAGGCCAGCAGATGTCGGTATGAAGCCCCAGAGATTGTTGTACAATGTGGTGTAATGATTTGTGGCAAACTGTACAAATGTTTTAAAGAGGACATGTCATCGGCTTGATACATCCGACAAAAGCTGGGTCTAAAACTTACAGCTTATGCCTAGAGCTGTTCTCAGGTCTTCCTACCCACTGAAATAGAAGGGGATATATTTGTATTATTATTATTATTTTCAGAGCATACCGTGTAAATACTGTTTGTTCAGCTGTGGTTGTGCCACTAATTATATTATAATAATGCAGACAAAAGCATTTATTTTTTTCTGTCTCACATAACATCTTTAATTAATTTCACTGACCGCTAGAGTATGCTATTGGGGAAAATAAGTAACAATTTATTAAATCTGTTGCTTAAATTGAAGTATAAATTGTATTGTAATGATTATGATGCAATAAATGCCTTGGTTTTCCCACTAACAGATTAAATTGGCACAATGTGTAGTTAATATTCTCAAAAATGATGCCAGCAGGACCCACAGTAAAGTCGATGTGATGAAAATGTGAGGCCTTGGTTTGGCTTTACTGTGTCTGTGCATGTGCGTTCATGGGAAACGACTCCATAAAAAATAGATGTGGTGCTGGGTATTTTATAACACCTTCTCATCTGGATCCCCTCCTTCCACAGCTGGTGCACAAGCCCAGTAAGCACATCAATTATGGTTACAATCATGTCACTTTCTCAGCCCCACTCTGAACATGTGGAGGCCTCCACTGTTTTACTGGAACTCTTCCCCTTGAACAGAGCTGACATCTTTAATCCCAAAAGAAGCCAAAACAAAGGCTCATAAAGCAGCTGCGTTATTGTCATCTTATAAGCCCTCTTTTCTGTGTCTCTCTCCCTCTCCAGGAAAATCCGTACATGTGCAATAACGAGTGTGATGCTAGCACCGAGGAGCTAGCACACCCCCCTGAACTGATGTTCGACTTTGAAGGCCGAAATCCAACAACATTTTGGCAGTCCTCCTCTTGGAAAAAATACCCAAAGCCCCTTCTGGTCAACATCACCCTGTCCTGGAACAAAACTATAGAGCTGACAGATGACATCGTAATAACATTTGAGTCCGGTCGCCCAGAGCAAATGGTCCTGGAGAAGTCCCTGGACTACGGTCGAACTTGGCAGCCATACCAGTTCTACGCCACAGACTGCTTGGATGCCTTCATCATGGAGCCCAAGACAGTTCAGGATCTTACTCAGCAGACCTTGCTGGACATCATCTGCACAGAGGACTACTCCCGGGGCTATGTTTGGAAGTATGACAAAACGGTCCGCTTTGAGATCAAGGACAGGTTTGCCCTTTTCGCTGGGCCCCGGCTCCACAACATGGCCTCGCTGTATGGACAGCTGGACACCACAAAGAACTTGAGGGACTTCTTTACCATCACAGACCTGAGAATTAAACTCCTCAGGCCAGCCACGGGAGCCACCATGGTGGATGAGAACAACCTGTCCAGATACTTCTACGCCATATCTGACATCAAAGTGCATGGAAGGTAAGATCTTGTGAAAAGATTTTTCACTGTCATAATTTATAGATTCAACTCTATTTGAAGCCAGACCTTTCATCCTTAAGAAATGGCCTTCTCTGAATGAATTGTATGAACATTCCATCACTTCTCTCAAAAGAAAAACAGGAAACTTCAAACAACATCAGGCACATGCTTACCTCTAGGCTTTAGTCACTGACGGTTTTTGTGGGTTTGATTGAGCATCTGCATTTGGCTGTATTTGCAGATGCTCACATTTTACTGGTTCTGATTCAAAACACTAGCAGTTTCCATTTTTTATAGTCATGCTTGGTGGAATGCAATTTCAAAACAATATGAATTTTAAGGCTGATAAGTGTAAAGTGAGGTATCTGTTATTTATTGCAAAAACACATATTTATATTTGTCTGTTTGTGTGTGTGTGTGCGTGCATGCGTACATGCATGTGTGTTTTAGTAATTGAATACTAGATACCGAAGTAGTCGTAGGGTAACACAGCAAAAATGTGAGAAAATGGAAATAAAATCTATTTAAAGGCAGACTTTGCAGGATTTTTACTTGACAATATCATAAAATAACCATGCTATGGCATATCTATGATGCACTGGCAATTTATGTCTTTACTTAGTTTCACAAAATTCCTGCGCCTTTTACCTGTATTTGTTATTCTAAATTGTCTATGGGACGTTTCTGGGCATGGCACTCTTTTCTGTGTGGGGAGGGGTGGGTGTGGCTACAGAGCATGTGGTTTGGGATCAGATATCTTGTTAGCTCCTGCAATGACTACAGCGAAGCAAAAAGACATGCTGACAGGGCTCATTCAATAACTAGAGTCAACTTTAGAATTTTCTTTGGTGGCGTCAGCTGAAGTTCGCCATGGGACTTGGCCTGTTTCCTGTTGGACCTGTAAGTAATGTAATTTAGCTAATTTAGTAATTTTCCTGAATTTATTTCAATCTGATTTAAAGTGAATTGAATTGCATGCTATCTAGCTACATGTAGCCAACTTCACTAACAAAGATAACAGTTACAAACAAAAAAACTCCCTGTCCTCATCAGAATTCACTGATGATAAAACTCAGCATAACTGCTCAGGCATCAAGAGTTCACCTGCATTTATTTCAATCAGGGGACTGAATTCGATATAGCATGCATGCTATCTAGCTACAGCTACTTCACTAACAAAGCTAACAACGTCTCTCGTCCTCATCAGGGTTCACTGATTATAAAACAGCATAACTTGAAACATCAAAATGTTTCAATAATTTATTTCTAACTCTATAACTCAAGAATATAACAATGTAATATTACATTACATTTTGTTTGGTAGCAGCTTTATCTGAAGCAATGAACAATACCTGCATACCAAAGGACATTGGAACAACTACAGAACATAGGTCAGATTAGGTAGCTACAATTTGCATACAGTACCAGTTATCCGTAGCCATGAACATATACATATTATGTTGTATTTGAAAAAGTCATTCCCTTTACAAGTGTATTAGCTCGCAATAATGTACCTATGGCCTGCTAATGTTACTTATTCCACACATGACTCTGTTACATTCCAGTTTTAACTAAATGACCAGAATAGCTAAATACCAAATGAGGAAACACACAAAATAGCTGCTCTACATGGGGATCAGAGTTGAGCATCCCCACCCCCACCTCATCTGTGAAACATGTTGGTGGGTGGTGCTATGCTTTGGCTCACATTCAAGAAAATGCTCCAAACTCATTTGACGGCACTTCATCCTACAGCAATACAATGATCCCAAACATACTTCTAAAGCAGCAAAGGGGTTTTTCAAATCCAGAAATTGGCAAATACTTGACTGGCCAAGTCAGTCCCCTGATCTGAGTCCATCTAAACATGTGTTTCATATGCTGAAGAGAAAACCTAAGGCAACTAGCCGCTGAAACAAGCAGGAGCTTTACAGGCCTGGCAGAGCATCACCAGAGAAGATACTCAGCACCAATAAACCAATACAAATTTAAAATTGTGTTGTACAGAGCCAAATAAAGAAAAATTATGTCTTTGTCCAAATATTATGGAGCTCACTATATGACATGGAACCACCGAGAGCACAAATACACATTTGTTTTATTAAATATAAAGCCTAGCAAAAGACTGCTTTCTGTTTCACACTTTGGCCCATGCTTTTTCATGGAATTTTAAAAAGCATTCATTAAAAAACCAACACTAGCAGAAGTGAATGTGTTAGTCAAGTAAAGGTGTTACATACAGCTGAATTAGAACAGACTCACCTGAATAAATACATCAAGGTGTCGTATAAACTATATGTTTTATAAGGCTTTCACAATTTATGTTTAATTTTCACACATATCTTTACTTTTATCATTAACTATTGAGATTTGTGGACTACATGGCACATGGCTAATATTGACAAGGGCATCATTGTGACATTGTTTCAGATTTGCTATACTGATCCCCAGTAACCTGAAGCTTGTGTATTTAAACATTGGGCTTAATACAGTGCAAACTACATACCAAAAACTTTCTAAAAAGCATTAGAAATGTTGAAAAAATGGACCGCGAATGTAAACTGCCAGCGGCGGAATTCTAAAATATCCATTTACATTCTTCACCTATCCATGAGGGCTCATTATGAAGCAGACCTCCAAGGGTAGAGCCTACTACAACCGATGGTTCACCACAGGTACTGCCATTTAGGCTGTCTAGCTGCAGTTGTACAGTCCTATTAGTGCAAAGATTTAATAGCCCATTGAAGAGATTTTTTTCTACCATCCTCTTTGCCAGTCAGGGAATTCCTCCTGTAATCATTTACAGAACTCCACTGTTGGCAGGATCCTTAATTAAAGTAATTCCTTTTGACTATATATCTTGCTTTAATTTAGGAACTGTGTCAGTCTGCAATTTGTTGGCTGGCATGAAGCACATAAGGTTGCAGCAAATGCATCAGGGCATGCCACGTGTCCTAACCGACTTAGGACAACTCATGAGAACAGCAAAAATATCCTAAATAATGTAATGGGTAATATATTTAATAGTATTCAGCAGTTAAGTTGCTTGGTTTTTTAATAAAGCATTCAGAGGCTCCAGACTTGCAACAGGAAATAAAAAAATAAGAATTTTCTTTGCAAGCCAAGTTATTACTTCAAAATGAATAAAAGATTTTCCCCTTGGTTTCTAAAATTGAACTTGCACTTCGGGCTCCAGCTGGTTCACAGTGGGATCATTAGTTATAATGCCAGCGATCATGGCTCCTCAGCTCAGACACGATGCATCCAAAGTTGAATTCAGCGGAGTGCAGTGGTGGATTAGAACAATTAGAATTTTGCTTGATCAGAAGGGAACTAATCTCACGACTAGAAGAGTCTGCTTTAGATCTCCCATGATAACCATAGAGGAGTCATGGCTAAATCAGAGAGACTAAGGTATTATGGGCTGCAGGGACACAGCAATCCAAATGTCAGACAAAGATCTAAATTCTTGAGCAGTAATTCTACATTTGCCTTGCATATATTTATGCCTACATAGAAGTATTTGACCTAGGCTGTGGGTATATGGCAATCCTTTTGGCGTCAGTCAGCCTGTTCTGCTTGGGGTCTAATGAAGTTCATATCTGTAATAAAGTTCCCAGTAAAAGGTTGTACCGGCTTGTGATTATTACAGTGAGCCGTGCCACAGAATTGGTAATACCCCCGATGTTGTAAAACAAGGCTGTGCTTATCCAACTGTTTAGTTGCTGGTTGTAAAAATTGTTGTCATTATTGATCTGTTGCCATTTTCAAGCAGCCTAATGGTAAGAGTGTCTTATCTGTCCATTTCAATTGAAATACTAATGGGCTTAAAGTACAAAAAGGTACTGCTGAAGGAACACACTTAATAATGGGGAGATAATAATGGGGGAAAACACATTTAAAGCATAAAAGTAAATACAGTAGAAAAAATATATAATAACCCATTTAGGTATAACCGTGCTAGCCCAGAGGCATTTCAGGACATCCTCAGAATTCAATTTACAGCACTACTAATGAGTTCAGTGCTCCCTATGAGTTGAGGTAATGTGTGATTTCACATAACAGTTTGCATTTTAGTCTTCCTTCTGAAGTAAGTAACTGTGCATCCATTCCTCACCATCCTTCTTGCATCGCACGGAAAGGTAAACTTGTTAACCCAACATTCTAATCTGCCCGATACTGTGAGAGCAATTTCCCATGGGGTGAGCAGGTGGGGATTCAGCATGAGTCACTGGACCCCTATATCCCTTCTAGCAGGTTTGCATAATACAGGTTGTTCCAACAGTAGCTGTCTGACAGCATCTACATTTTTATCAGTTCTGCATTTAGTCTATTTTAGCATATTAAGGCTTCCCGTTCTATCGTTATCTCTATCTATTACTGTAAGAACAATGATTACCTTACCCATTGTGGGATAGTTAGGAAATTATTTCCCTCCTGGAGATTAGCAAACAAAATGAACGGAACATATAGAATGCGATGAATCAAATACAGCACATGGACAGTATGCGGTTGAAATAAATTCACTATTTAATGTGTAGTACTAGTTTGGGTTATTAAGTATGACTCTAAGTTACCTACCTCATATATGGATCTAGGGTTTCCTCCAATCACAGCGCAGCAGTAAATTAATTACCTTTGAAATTTATATTAATTTAGTATAAAACTACTAACTACTAACCTTTAATATGAGTCTGTTCTAATCAGTAGACCTCACCTAATAGAATAAAATGGAATCCCCTGGTCTGGCACTGTTGCTCATTTAACTCAGGTGAATGCACATATGTTCTCTTGCAAGTTGCTCTGGATAAGAACATCTACTAAGTAACTAGAATGTAACCGTTTGTAATTTGTAACACAAAATATGTATTTTCAAATAATTTAAAAAGACTTTATTACCGAACGATTATTTAAAAAAGAAATTATGCTTAAACACTATGCTTATCCTTTATCTGAATTTCTCAGTTTAGTTGTAGTTTATTCACCGAAATCAGCCTTTTAACCTCAGATCTATTCATAATGTTCTGTCGTGAGTATTTCAGTAAATAGAGTTCAGTCTCTCTTGTTTCAAAGGTGGCTCCCAGCCTACTATGTTTATCACATGGGCAAGGCTTTTCCAGTGGCTTTTTGCTTTGTAATTAAATTAACAGTGCTGTAAGCAGCCATGTTAACATATATTAATATGTGACTGTGGCCAGTGATGTTGTTAGGAAACAAAGAAAACATGCTAATATTTATAGGAAAGATCAAAGTAAATGACTGTTTTATCATTTTCACTTCCTTCAGAATATTGTAGACTAAGGTAATGACGTGAAAAAATACACTTACATTATCATCAGTCAGAAACATTTTGCAAGCATGTGGATTTGGAAGTGTGTGACTGATTGTGTGTGAGAAAGAACGGGACCAATGTTTCAGTACATTAGTATATCGGTCAAACGTCTTAGTTGGGCAGACCGCAGTTAGTGTAATTGTCCTAGCTGATGTTTTTGTTGGTTTATTTTGTCTGTTTCTTGAAGTCATTTGGAACATGCAAATATTAAACTTTTACTTTGGTAGTTATGGTACAAGTGCATAGGGTTAACAGATTTAGAATTTGGCTAAACCGGCCAACGTGCACAGCTGGAAGCGTACTCGCGAATGATGTTGGGAGCGGGGGGTGGGGGAGGGGGTCTCCTTATAACCATCCAACCAGGGGACGGAAACCTGATGTCTGGCAACACTAGTTGTGCAATCAAATGCATAACCCTTAAAACTATGGAAAAAGTTCTGGGCAGTTAGTTAAAGCAAAAACCTTGCTTGCATCATAAAACACATGCTTACTTTCCCTTCACACTGGTCAGATACATTTAGCTTTTCATTTATTACATATTACTTTTTATATCTACTTGAAAGTGGTCGTAATTAAAAAATAGTTTAGTTCAAATGTGGATCAATTCATAATTTAGTAATATTTTTCTTTTTATATTTGAAAACTCATCATAAGACACTATGTGAACTAGTCTACATGATTGGGATGGGAATCAGACTTGAGGAACATTAAGTCTTGCACAGTGGCTTGAAACGAAGAACTTGACTGAAAAGTTTAATGTAATGCAAAGTAGGTCACTTATTAAATGTGGCCAGGGGGATGGACAAAATCAGAAATCAGGAGATATTTCACGAAGCTGAAATAACAACAGTGGCATGCAGAACGGCATCTCTGAATGCAAAACACGTCAAACCTTGAAGTGGGTGGGCTACAACAGCAGATGACCATGCCGGGTTCCACTCGTGTCAGCTAAGAGCAGGAAGGGGAGGGTGCAGTAGACATGTGATCACCAAAACGGATGGTTTTGCATTTTTTAAAAATGGTCAGGTCTGAAGAATCTCAATTTCTGCTGCAACATGCAGATGGCGGGGTCTGAATTCGGCATAAACTGCATGAATCCATGGATCCATCTTGCCTTGTGTCAACAGTGCCAGCTAACGGTGGCAGTGTAATGGTGTGGGGAATATTTTCTTGGCACATATTAGGCCCCTTAATACCTATTGAGTATAATTTGAATGCCAAAGCATACCTACTGTAAGCATTGTTGCTGACCAAGTGCATCCCTTTATGGCCACAGTTTACCCTTTTAAAATGGATACTTGCAGTTGAATAATGTGCCATGTCGCCGGTATGGTTTTAGTAATTCTTATCAAACATTTTTTTCCCAAAAAGATGAAAATAAAATAGTTTTCTGAAAATGAAAGCAGGGGGTCTGCACCTAGGCAGTGATGGCCAAAAAAATGATGAGTGCTGGTACTGATCATATTTCATCACTGTCTGTTATTTTAGATGAATGTTTATTTATTTCTTTCACTCATAGTACACTGCTAAAAACGTGTTCTTGACCCTTTGTTGACAGTGTGTCTACTCCAAAATAAATGGCTGTTGATTTTAAAATATCAACTTGGAGATTTAACAGTTCATGTGGAAGCACATTTTAAAACATACCCGGAGAAACATTATTTACTGCTCCCCCCTTTTCTTATTTTTTGGCTTTTCAGAAGCCTCTTGATTTAATATAAAGATGTACTTCTCTCAAAAGCCGATTTCCGTCTCAACTTCACTTCAAGCACTTCTCAGAATTACATTATTGAGATTTCTGAGCTGCTGTTTCAGCCTGTTAAAATCTAAATTAAACTATGCTACACAAGTGGCAATGCATTGGCTTATGCTACCTTTCCATATGTTCAGTCAGGAAAAACACCTATGAAGTGCAATTTTCCTTATTGCAGTACCATGGTGTTTTGTGTTTCCGGGATAAGGGAGGGAAGGGTTATGCTTGTTTAACATGTTGTTTTTAACATTCACAGCATAGTGGTATTTTTAACCTGATGCAATAGCCATTTATGCATTGAATAATATGCCAGTATGTCTAGAGAGAAAAAAGGTCTATTCTGCGGTGCAGAGCTACACTGCTAATCCCTGGACATTTCATTGAGGTTGTCATCTAAGAATAAAATCAAAATGGCTCATCAGTGACTCAATGATGTGTGCTGTTAATTCTATAAAAATTGATCAAGGACCAGCAATTCTTAAAATTGGAAATGTACATCATATTGCCACGTACTGTCATATATATTAAAATAATGATGTTTAGAAATGTTTAAATTACTCACATTCTGTAACAGTGTGTTCAGATTGCATTTTTTGACACAGTACTGAAAACACAAGCTAATGACTAACTGATACTTATTTACTAAACAGCTTTAATTCTTTCACATTTAATATATTATAATTATGATGTGACAATGCAATTTGGCAATCATTTTATGACAACACAGAATGTGTTGTACTGGATGAAGATTTGTGTCTATTTATGATATATATGTAATATGTATTATTGTGACCACGATTAATAATATAGGCATCTAAATCAGGACTGTTAAATTGCATGGGCTGGGGGATAGCTTTAGTAACACACCAAAATAATATTCAAAGAATAAAAATAATCAAATTATTTATGAACCAGAAACAAATAAGAAAAGGTATAAATAGCTGCAATTCATGAATTAATTATGTATTGGTAATTTACCTTTCTGTACATTTTATTCAAAAACGCATCCATGCAGATGAATATGATTATAAAAAGTAAAATAACATTTATAATTATATAATTATAAATAATAAAATAATAATAATTTATATGGAATAATGCAAAATATTACTCACATTGTACCACATTGTCATTCTATTAGAGGTCATCCATTATTTTAAAAGACAAAAATGAAACATCAAAGATTTCTGTTTGAAGAATACAGAAAGGTACAGCACTTCCAGTGAATATGTATTATTAAATAATAAAATAAAAAGTATGGAAAGTAAAATTATTTTTTTAAACGTTCTGTATTTGCTTCAAATATCTGACTTAATAATGTAAATTATTAGTCATATTGTAAATTCTGACCTCTTAATCTTCATTATGGAGGTCATTTATTCAATTAAAGAACAAAAATGCATTGTTGTTTGAAGTATACAGAAATAGTCTGTTCAGCTCTTACAAATAGACTCACTGGGCAACTGCATGCACAATTGGTTCTACAATAAATCATTTAGTCCTGAAATGTACCATTTTTCATGGTGTCACTGACACACTGATGCTATCCACACATTGATTCTTACACAAACAGACAGCCAGCTATTGCTGTTTATTATTTGGCTACACACCTCATAGTTTTTTTACCCATTTCTCTTTTTAGCTTCAGTCACGTTTTATTCAAGATAGCACCGTTGACAATCAGATTATCACTGAGCACCTCGCAGTGGACATGTAGAACATCATGTGCTGTCATATGACTGAAATCCTACCTGATAATATAGGTTCAATGCTTGCAAGGTAGGAAAACCTTCATTCGTGCACCTTTATTTCCAAATACAGGCATCAACTGAACAACTCTGCCTCCCTCACGCTAAATCAGGTGACCCCATTAAGAACATAATTTGTGCAGCATATTTACTGTAAACGAAAAGCAAGGACAAACTGTTTTGTTTCTTTGGTCTGACTAAAGACCCACTACACTCCTGCTTTAAAGGCACCTGTTTTACTTATTGAACGGTGATAAAATGATTAATTGTTCAACCTAAATTCCCACTTGACTGAGCTGGAAGGGCCTCAAAAGTCAATCTGTTTCATTTCTTCTTTGAGGATTGTGCTTGGGCTGGGAAGCAGGGGACATATAATCCATTTGTACTAATTCCATGATTCTTTCCACCACACATGAGTAAGCCATTTTGCATGGCTTTTGTCCTCACTCTCAGTTTCTTACTGTGAATACTCACAGTGCGTGTTGCACTTTCCACATTTGCGTTTCTGTAATAAACAGCAGCTTGTTTATATCTCATGACCTGGTATAAAACCAGCCGGTAAAACTGATATTTGCACAGTATGTTACTATCCGAATATTAATGGGGATAATATGCTTTATTTCAAACAAAATCTTTATCTTCTTATATGATAGGCCTTGGTTACACATGAGTACACAAAGTGAGCTGTTTAAATTTATGCACATATTTAATAGTTCAATTTTCTTTCAAATGACCTACTCAGGTTTTTAAGATACATCTTCTCTGACCTATTTATTTACGAGAATCCAAGCATGTATGTGTCATTATACATCACATTCACATTACACTGAGCGATTTCGTCTCATGGTTTTGTATGAAAATCATCATCAACCTTTAAACCATTAATATTCTGTTGAGGCGGTGCACAATTACACACCCAGTTGATTCCGGCATCTAATCTATCATTCTGTCATCTCATTATCTACAAACACTATTTTCTTACATCCTCTTAGCTATGAAAACAATTGAATCTGTAAAAATTTAAACTTGCCCGATCAGTTATTCTCAACATCTGTGAAATTCCATCCCTCAGGGGAAAGAAGATCCAACATCAGTTCCACTGGCCTGAATCTACCTTCTGAATCTGAACTTTTCCATCACCATCTCTAAAATAAAGCCTCTGACTCTTCAAAGAATGCATTAAAAGATTTTAGGATTTAGGAGTTGTTAACAAAACTTCAGTAAAGGATTTACCTTCATAACTGCAGAAGTCCTCAGTTACCCGACTTGGGGATTTATTTTTTTTCTGCTTGATGGATAGTTTTCGACCAGTCAATCTGCACTTCCCCTGTTGACACAAATCTCAAGGAGACGTTATGTCCATTTCCTCCACATTGAGATTTGAAATTTTTGACCTTGACTCCCCTGTGACTTTAGCACAGTGATTACAGTAGCGTACCATTCTCACAGTGGGTTCACTTTGATCTCCCCACACGTATTTCAACTACATCCCTGTAGCTGCCATAGACACAGTGTCTGGAAATGTATGGCAATGTATGGGTTTTTAATAATCACGGTTTTAGAATGTGAGGTGTTGCATGGAAATGTACAGTTTGATTTAGTCCGAGAAAACTGTGCAAAATATACACTGCTGAGATGGGAACTTAAATAATGTAGTAATATTCCTGTTTGTAACATTGTGTGGATCTTCTCAATATGGAAACCCAGATCTTGAACTCATATGTAGTAATACTAATTGTTTCACTAAAATAAATAATGTACTTTTTATAAAAATGGTTTAATTGACCAAAACTGTTTTCAATACTTTACAGTGATTTGAAAGGATATACTATAAGGAGCTGCACTTTCTGAAATGGAAGCTATTTGAATCTTTAGCCTTCACATTGGTTTTCCTGAAGATACCATTCATTACAGGGATTGAACAAGTAGCAAAACTGTTTCTCTTGCATAGGAATCATCAGCTTTCAACAATCAATTTTCAGTTGTTTTATGTCTGTAGTACCCCACACACAAGAGAATTACCTCCTGGATAACTGACAAAAACCTCGGCACATGGGAGTCAAGTAGCTGTTGGGGGATTTGTCGGATGAAAATGACGATTTTGAAGCAACGAAGTGGTGGTACTGAGGTCGAACAGTGTGGCCCACATCCATTTTTGCCTCCCTCTAATTGGATATTCCCTGCACTGAAACCTCCTCAAGCGCTACACCTGTGAACCGTGAAGGTAAAAAAGGGAAGAAAATTCCCACCTCTGCGAGTTGGCAGCGCTCGAGTATGACGTGCTGTATCTGGAAGACCCAGCTGGCAGATTCCAGTCGTTTGCATATGGCGCCTGGCAGCGTCAGGCCACCGTTCCTCTTTCTTATCATGAATTGAAGGGACAGGTTTATTTCTGCTTGCTCAACCAGATGCATGTCACATGCAGACGTGTTCCCTGCCAATCATGACTCTGCTCAGATGTTTAATTAGCTCTCATTAGGAGCTTTGCTTTTTGTAAATAATAAATGAGTGACTTGATACATTACACACATAAATTCTCCCAGAGGTAAAATCACATGAATATCAATGCATCTCACAGCATCTCAAAAATAATTTTACTTGAAAAAATAAGACTCTCCTCTCTCACTACCGACAAAAACATTTTGTTTAAATATACCTAGAATTAATGGATTAGCTGTAGAAAGTCTGTCTCAGAGAGAGAAATAGTCTTTCACCCAAAATTAGGATTTATCTCAACATTTGCTGGACTGAAACTCACTCAACATGTCACATCACTAAACTCATCACTAAAATTACATAAATGGAAATGTAATGCAAAAAAAATGGTAGCATGTGATTGTTTACTTTTGGTTAGCTTCATCTGAGCATTTATTGTTCCATCAGTTGCCGTCAAGTATCAAGAACTTGCTTTTGGCACCTTTCATCTATGATAAAGTTCCTTCCATGCCTCTCTAGCCATTGCTCATGCAATCAGACTTGCTGTAGAATATTTGCTGGGAAAGCTGTTAAAGGCGCATTGTTCATTGGATGAGCATGAAAGTTTCATCTGTCAAAACAATTGGATTGAAGGAGCAATAAATAAGAAAGGTTATCTTAAGAGTGTACAATTTCACAAATAATTTGTACAATATTTAGTGACTGGTTCTGGCATACAGATGCCCTGTTGGGTTACTTACATTGTTAATATTCATGTAACAGAAGAACATATCCTGAGCTTAGTGCAGACTTCTTCACTGAACAGTGAGCAACCATTTCAGTTGTTGGTCTGCAGCATAACCTATAGAATGGGCCTTATTAAGCAATAAGGCACGAGAGGCTGTGCTATATTGGGAATGTAGTCATGGCTAAAGGGCGCTGTTAGAGAGGATGCAAAGTGAAGTACCTCTAACCCCTTTTGTCATGATCATTTTCATAATATTTTCACAGCCTCAGATGCCTTTTTGCTTTTGTAAAATGGCGGTAATATCATTAACATTATCGCCAAATAAAAAAGACACCAATGTTCAAAACATGCAATAACATTCTTTCGCCAAGAAATATAGTTCTGTAACAACATTACTGGATGGTTTCCAAGCTTGGTGCATTTCAGTGGGACAATTAGTGTAGCTATCTAGCTAACCCCGGACATGGAGCCTCTAACGTTATCTTTTCTGTGATGATTGAAAGCAGAGAGAAGATGGCCAAGATAATATCATCTAATGTTATCTAGTTAGCTAAAATGCTAAAAAAAAAAAAAAACTTGAATTTTATAGTAGCACCATTTCATTGCACACTCACCTATCTGATTATGCAAACTTGGCAAGCAGCCTACACCTTTTTCACTTGTCAATCACTCTAGCTACTGCTATAAAATTACAACAAAAAAAATAGAAAGTCTAACTAGTTAACTAGGTACTTTTTCACATAAGGTTTATTATCTGGATGTTGCCATTTATATAAGTGGTGAATGTGCCAAGCAGTAGTTTTTTTTAACACCAACACAAAACGTTACGTTTTGATGTTATCCACGGACAGCTACGTCAGATGCATTTTATTATTAAACATAGGCCTAATGTTAAAACTGTCCACATTATTGTCCTAGTTTGTTGCACATTTTTTGTTTTATATTTTTTATTCTGAGTTTTCTCAGATGTAGCCCACCAAATGTTGGGCGATGGCAATAGCTAATAGTCTAATCTCTTGTTAAAGGTGAGCAGTGATATTATACACAGTAATAATTGAACAGGTGTGTTGTATCATAGCTGCCACTATATTTTGTTTATGCAACTTTATATATTATGACACAGCCGGAATGCTGTATTGACCAATCCGTGTCTGGAGATGGAACATGTTATGAAGGGGAATTGGAAAAGTTGTTTGACTGTAAAAAAAAAAGAAAAATAAAGTTGTTCAGCGTTATTAGCTGTAAAAATATTTTGTGGGTGATCTGTATTTTGTTATTGTGGACCAGCAGCACAGCTGTAGTCATAAAAAAATGCTGGAGATACACATGTAATACACCTACATAATTAGTGTAAGTACCCCATTATCTGCAATTTAAACAATTTAAAAAGGAATACTGGCAATTAAATGAAAGTATTTCTGATATATCCTGATATTTTTTCTGGTGATTTTTTTATGGTTGGGATTATTGCATAGGAACACACAGATATGCTGTGTGATGTATGACATCACGTTCAGGTGTATAAAAATATTGTATGGAATGCAGAAAATGAATAAATGAGAAATGTGGCATCTGGTGCACCCATGCACACAATTATTAACCTAACTCCAGGAACCAACACACCAAACATGAATTTTAAAAAAGTTTTTTCTTTCTCCAAAAGCTGAAAGGATGAAGAGTCAAATGTTAGTGTGATCGTCTCCTTGCTGCACAAAGGAAAGGGATAAATCCCCAGCATATCAAAGGTGCATGTTTAGCTCATGAAGCCAGGTTCAGAAATAATCACATTCTCCAGAGGAGTCTGTTTGAAATACACCTCAAAGAAGCAATGCTGACAGCGCCCAAAATAAAAACAAAAAAGGAAAAACCTTACAATTATAGTACAGAACTGTAGTCCAACCACAACTGTTTGTGAACACTTAAATTACGGTAAGATAGTATAGTATAGTGCTTCCTCAGCTTTCCTGAATTGATTCATGATGCCGATTACACCTTGTCTCATCTCTTTTACATATTCTCTATCTCACATAGAAGTTAAGTGGCAAAGCAGAGGGAGGACATATTCACACATGTATGGATATGACCTACAAATTAACCTTTTACGCGTCTGGAAGAATGTTTTAAGCCAGAGGAAAATGGGAAAATAATAGGAAGGGGGAGCTTTTTATCCGCCTGTCCTAATGGAACAGTGCCACCCCTGTGCCTTTGGGGAAAGGGTGTCAGATGCAAGTCGCTTGGCGGGTAGCGCTCTGTTTCAGAGTCCTTGGAGATCAGTGTCTGAGGTCCCAGATTAGCGCGGTGAATTCACAGCCTTGCCGTGACAGATAGCAACCTTTTGACGGGAGCCACAGCCTCAACTCTCACAGGCTGGATAAATTCAGGCGCTCTCACCGCGCCTCCATTTACATTCAGCTCACTCATCCACTCGTTTTTTTTTCTTCTTCTCCTTTCTCCCCTGATCAATCTTGCATACAAATGGCAGGTACTGTAGGCTCACAGCCCTCCACTGTCTTCTCTTCCTGCCTACAGGCACGCGCACAGGCACAGACGCGCAAACATACACCCCAAGCCTGAACCACAGACGCATCACAAGTATCACTAATTGTCTCATTTGAGAAACAGCGGAGTCGATAACATGGCTCTGATTTTATACATTGATTTTTTTATAGCATCCCACTGTGAAATTAGCAGCGCTCACAGACATTGTAATTGAATTTTTATGTTGTGGGTTTGGGGCTTTGGACCCGATGTGCCCTGAATGACAAGTTTCCCACACGGACAGTAACGGAGAATTCAAATCCTCGAGCTGGCAAGTAAACAGGAACAGAAAATAGCTTGGGAGGGAAGTCTCTCCCAGCCTAAAGTTAAATAAAACCTTTGAGACTGGCAGATTTCATTCAGAACTGCAACAAAAGACAGCCTCCCAGTTTCGGGAAGATTTTTGGCAGAAACAAAGCTGCAGAGTAAAGGCGTTCCTCGATCGGTGCTGTTGGAACTATTGGTTTCTATTGAAAATCATGTAAAAGGTTTTAATTTTTATGAGAAAGCAAGCTCTATGAGGGAATTCAGTTTGCTGCTGGCTCATTTATAAAATGTCCTTTATTCTCTCATTAAAATAGAGCGCTTCTCATCCATTGTACTCCAGTAAGCTGGTCATATTAAAAGAAGCATCACTTTTTTTTTTTTTTGGGACTGCATTCAAGATTCATGGAGTGACCCATATAATTAATGGAGAGCACTTTTAGACATGTAACAGCGCTTTTTCAATCCATTCCTGGGCCTGCTTCAGACCACATAATGTTCCTTCTTGTCACATATTAATGACTAATCTTCACATTGACCTCACCTTCACTTTGACTGTCACCCGTTCCCTTTGATTCACTAATACACATGCACACGCACACTTGCACGGACGTGCACACACTTTCACACACACATATACATGTGCACAAACACACACGCGCACGCACACACACAAACACACATACAAACGTACACACATGCACACAAACACACACATACACACAGACACACATCCTGTGCACATTAAGCCTCATGCTGCCGTCAGTGTGACCACATGGGAAAATATAGAGTGAGCCAAACCAGAAGGCTCATGGTGCAACATGACAGACTTTTCTTCAGTTTTTTGATTTGCATCTTTAACTGGGCCATGAGCTTCCAATGTGTCTTTTTTGGTCAATGAACACTGAACCAGAAAATACACAATAACAGTACATACATACAATACATGTACCTGACGATATATGATTAAATTAACCATTGGTTTTTAAACAAAGGTTTTTCATCTTTGGTATCATAAGCTGACTTCATGTAATTGTTCTGTTTCCGGTTTTCTTGCTAAAACGGAATGAAGTTCAGTTTATTGGTAAACTTGCGGCTTGTGGGCAATGGGATGTTGTAGACCAGCTCTCATTGGCACATGATGCTCTGGACATCTAGCGCAGAGCGCCAGGGTCCTGCGCATATCTTACAGATTTTCTGATGGATTTAGTGCTTTTAATCATGAGAAATGCAGAGACTTGGCTATAGCCGTGTGGCCGAATTGGCTTCCAAGTACATAAACATGACACGGATCTCATGAGATATTATCTTTTATCAGATACAAGCGGAGATGTGGCCGTATGTCAACATGTTTACCACTACTTCCGAAGCAGTATTCAAATCAGGGGAAGCTAAGAATGATGCCACATTTTTCATATCCTGTTATTTTCCTGGTATCCTGGAAAGTCCTTTGAACTTCTTGATTCAAAGAAGTTTCTATTTCATGAAACAGGCACTGCCCTTGAAAATAAGCAAGTGAAATTATGGCTAAATGTCAAACTGCACCCAATTGCATAGTTTACCGTTTACTAAGATGCATTCATATTTTGGTACCAGCTTTTTAAAGTCAAATGAGAAAGAAATTACCATTTTTAAATCACACAGTTTACTACACCAAACTAAGTATCCATCAACACAATAAAATGGCCAATTTGAGAAGCCAGTTTGCGCACAATACATTGCAATAACTGTCAGTCACCCTGGCAGAAAATTGCTGTAGAGAAGGAGTTTTTCCCTCCATAGCAGCATTATGACTATGATCACCGGTACCATAGGGATTTATGCCTGCTGCCTTATTTTTAAGAGCTATGTGCTTTTTATGACTGGAGTAAAGTGCCATTTCTTTGTTTTGAAAATCCCTATTTGCCAAGACTGTGACATCAAACATCTTGCTTACCTGAACTATGCAAAGGAATTCCAGAGGACAACAGAGCCATCTGCATTACAGATCAGTTTCCGCATCTCAGGAAATTAGCAAATTGCTACCCTACAACTCCAGGAGATATCAGCTGGAGCACAAGGTATATACTGCTTGCAGTTAGTTTTAACAAATGGGGAGTTAAGGCATATGGCACAATGTGATTTTTGACAGGATTTCAAATCCTTTTCCACATTTGCTTTATCGTTGTGATAAACTAGAGGTCACAAGAAAGCAAATTACACAGACATGTTGTGAATCGATGGCGAAAGGTCTCCAATCATTTTTGCTCAGCACTTAATTTATCATTTAAAGTGGTTGATTATACAGTTGACTAAGATAAAAACAAAAACCAGCCGACCCTGTAGCTTTCCAGGATCAGGATTGCAGAACTGTTGTTTGCCCATATTCAATTTTTTAAAGCCTTCTGCGTCTCTGTCCAGCTATGAACCAGCCACAGACCAGCTATGACCAGCTAGAAGTGTCATAGCATCAAACACAGCTTAAACCATCTTAAATCAGCTTAGAATCCCAGCTGGTCTTAGCTGGAATTCTCAGCAGAGCAAGAAAACAAAGAACCAAATGAAAGCACCTGGAGCGTGTTATTTAATCATTTTTGAGTTGTTTTTTTTTTTTTTAATATCCCAAAATATGGCACATTGTGCATTTAAGTATGTCCCATCCAGTATGCATATAATGTTGGTTTTTACACAAATTCGTGAATATCAACTATTTGGCACTGGCATAACTGTGGGGAAAGGAAGCTTAACAAAGATGCTTGCTGTAGAATCATAAAGCCTTTCAGATGCTTAGTCTGATGTTTGAAGGTTGGACACATAATGAAAATGTGCAACGTGGTCAAATGTCACACAGTATTCAGGGTCTTTAAATCCAGTTCTGTGGTGCCAGTCCATCACTCTGATATATTGAGCCGAGAGACTCCTTTTTTCAATCTGTTACCTCTGGCATTGACCTCATTAATCTTGTCATGGGGAAGGCTCCCTGTGTTTTACTCAACAGGAATCATGCCCCCAGCCCTTCATTTCCTCTTATGAGCAGGAATATGGCATTAAAGTACTGCTGCCACAGGGGATTGTGGGTGTTAAGACCGCTCCTCCTCTACTGCTAGTTCTGAACAGTAAGCACGGCGCTCTGGACCCACCGCTTTACCCTCATGGTGTAACGTGCGTCTGTGTATCCCGGGTGAAGATGTGACTGCGACGGCAGACTCTTGCATCCTACCCCAAATTGATCAATGTCCCCACCTCAATATGACAGTCTTACGAGGCCCCTGTGAGGTTCGCCCTCCAGCTGCGAAAAGCATCGACTTCCACCACACTGTTTTCTTTTGCTTAAAAAAATAGAATCACAGGTGAAAGCGTATGTGATGGCTTACATACTGTGCCACTGCTCTGGCTTTCATTAAGAAAATCAAAGAGGTCATTTAACCCCCCAGGTTCTGCAGGCTGTCCCAGGGGTCGATCAGGGAAAGAGCAGACATTGATCTCTTCAACTCAGTGGAACTGAGCCTCTGTCTTGCTTTGCCTCGCCCGCTAAAGACATGGACAGATCCATTCTCGCAGCTTCAGTGACCCTCGATCTGAATCTGCACTCATGCACGAAGCATACAGCACAATGCCATACATTAAAAATAGTCTGTTTAATGTATTCACATTTAAAATGTATGGGCTAGAATTTTTCATTTGATCCTATCGTATTACATTACATTAATTTAGTAGATGCTCTCACCCTGAGCGACTTACAGTGTAGGAGAACGTAAGTGCTCTCACCTGATTTACGTGATCAACAGTGCTAGACCTGTCTTGCAACATTCCTGTATCAGCCAGTATATATGTAACATCACTAAAACACTAATGCAAATTAACCTATTGAATCATGTTTCCATTCAAGGTCTATTCAAGGTCTTGCATTGCCCTATATGCCAGTATGTTCTTTATATTTTATGGTTAATATATATTATATATTGTGTATGGTTTTCCACTGAATTAGTACTGATGTAATAAAATTGGTGAGATTTTCCAACATGGCATATATAAGTGTAAGTGTGTGTGTGTGTGTGTGTGTGTGTGCGTGTGTGTGTTTTCCTGTGTACTCTCTGTTACCTTTAAATCATTAACTGCTAAATCCAAACAGAGTGAAATGGCTTAGGCAAGAAGCCATAAAAGTCAAGCTTCAGGGTCATCCGTTTATTCCACATGAGATTTCAATTGACTAATTCATTGGACTAGATTTCCCATATAGCAAATGTAATATTCTTGCAACGTGTTAACTTGTAAATGCTCTCCAGATACTGGTGTGTGTGTGTGTGTGAGAGAGAGAGAGAGAGAGAGTGCACATGTGCATTTTTTTTCTCTCTGACTCAAGTCTTCAGATTCAATTCAGTACTCCAAAAATCACAGAACAAATCACAAAAGTGCTCGAAACAATTACTGTTGCGGTTGGTAATGAGGTTTGAAATGGTTCAGGCTTCGCTTTCTTCCTAATTTGAGTTCGGAATGAGAGTTGTGAATCTGCAGTCCTCAGGAGATTCTCATGGAGTATAACCACAGCACACTCTCTGTCAGTCTCATGTTGCAGGTTTGTTTTACCAAATAAAGTGACTGTTTTTTACATTCTACAGTCCAGGCCAGAGGACAGATCTCAGGAAACAATTAAGATTCAATGAAGTTTTGTTTATTGTCAATGCAATCTGAAGTGTGGAAGTACATAAACTTCAGACGTGATATGACTGCCAATTGTGTGTGTGTGTGTGTGTGTGTGAGAGAGAGAGAGAGAGAGAGAAAGAGAGAGAGTGTGTGTGAGAGAGTGTCTGTGAGTGTACGTCTGTGTGTTTGTGTATGAGTGTGTGCGTGTGTGTATGTTTGAGAGAGAGAGATAGAGGGAGAGAGAGTGTGTGTGTGTGTGTGTGTGTGTTTTGGGGAGGAATTGCTGCTGTGTTTGACAGTACTATAAATATGAGATGGAAACTTGTTTCAGGGGTTGTCCTAGTTATAAAGACATGGTAATCACAGACTCTCTCCACCCCAGTGATCACAAAACCAATCATCTGCATCAACCCTCAGGATGCAACAAATCCTTTTTACATTTGCTTTTCTACTGTTAATTGTATTTTGTTTTTGGCTCACATCATGCAGCTGACACTTTTGTTTTTCATTTGCAAGATTAGTTTCATGGTGACATGAACAAACATTTAGTTACAGGATATTTGACCTAATTTGATGTAACTAGCTTGATTACAATAACACCTGCATGTATGATTAATTTTAATTGCCTACCACTTAGCTCATTTAAGGACCACATTACAGTCATTTTACTCAATGTTGTGGTGAGGGGGCTGTACATGTATTGATGCATTTTTATGAATCATGTTCAGTTTGTTCTATTGTGGTAGTGAACTATTTGAGTGATTTATTAGTTGATGATCTGGACATCTAAAATGTTTAAACAAAAATTGTTTGCCATCTTTCATGCAGTAAAGTATTCAATAATGCAGTAAATCACATCCATCAAATAACATGCAAACGCATGCTGCATAGTTTTTAAGTTCTGCCAAACTTATGTTATGCTGCTAGAAATATAGGAAAATAAAAAGCATAGGATATCAACTGCAACGTGTGTCTTTTTGAGCACAAAGAAAAAATAGCATGTAGATAACAACCTTGAAGTGATCCATCAGATTACTGTGTATTACATGAACCAAATCTCCATATCTACAGCTACCATGCTTCACGTAACGTTCTATTGAGTCAGTCACCGTAGATATGTAAAGATGTTGGCACATTATAGCCAACATTAGTATTTACATTATTACCATAATCATAACTTCATACCTACTGCAGTCTGTGATCAGCCTAGTTCACATATAGTACACCATTATAATACCCTTTTGATGCTGACTGCTTAGACTATGTTGAATAACAAGCCTGGGTTCTTTTATTGCTCCCTGAAAAAATAAAGAGAAGGTAATATTAAAAAAGAAATGAAGAAAAACCAAGCATGAATTCTTAGAGTTGCTGTTATTTTTGCTAAAAGAACTCATCCGGAATTCACCATTCCTGTGGTTTGTTTTAACTGTTATTTTTCTTACCTTACGTGAGGAAAGTGCAATAATGTTCCCTGCTCTCTCATTGCCAATCAGAATTCCATTACAGTGGAGGTCACAGCCTCCTGCTCCGGGCTAGCAGGGTGTGGGCTTCCGTGGCAGAGCACTTCAATTTCTAAATAAATAAATAAATAAATCACCCTTTAACAATTTGTATTCCTTTTTCTGATCCCTAAGGAGGATGTTTCCTGACAGATATAAAATAATTTTTATTTAATATTATTTGTTTGTATGTATTTATGTATTTTTAAAGCAAAGATGGAAACTGATCTTATTTATACGCTGTGTGTATGTTCGCGCATATGTGTAGGTATTTTTTCTCACTTGACACTATGAATTCATTGTCTCATCTGTTTGGGGGAGGGTGTTAGTGACTCCTCAGTGTAATTATGTAAGGGTCATCCAACCCTTTGCCCTCCATACTCATCAGTATTTGCATAGTTGAAAGCATCACAGAAAAAGTTTTATATCCGCAATAAATGTTCACTTAAGGACAGGGTGCATCTGAATGTGGCACATTCTATTTAACTGACAGAGGCAGCAGCCTGTATTAATTAAAGACAGGCGTTCATTGTTGTAGAACCCATGAGAGGAAAATGCCATTAAAGCCATATTAAATACAGTTTTACAGCATTACCCATTAAGTTGTTGCTGAGCTGTACCTCCCCTGGCGATAAGAGTGAAATGAGAGCATTTGGTTGCTGGGCTCAGTGCAAACATGCCGACGGCAAAGACCCCAGGCCCGAGCCTGCGCGCTGTCATCATTCCGCCTGCATTCTGCTGCATCATCTGGGCCTGGTAATTAAAATGTACCCGCCGTTTAGGGAAAATGTTAAAACAAAAGCGAACTTTGTAGAAATTAATACCTCCCAGCTATATTTAAAAAAAACAAAACTGTCAACTGCTCTCTGCATTCTGAATTTCCAATGCAAAACTGCTGTTAATTCTTACTTTATTCGGCAATGGCTTCCAATGGTTGTTAGCAGTTATCTATATATTTTTAAAAGTTGACTGAAATTTCAGGATGAACTTTCTGACCAAAAAGAAAAGGAAAGCACAAGTTGACTATTGTAGTGATTTCCTTTTGTGTGTCCCCGGCACATGTTGTTCAGCAGTAAACCATCCTATTAGATTATGTTGTGCCATTCAGAAACTCTTGAAAAGATTAGGTACAGCAAGGTTATCATATGGTGCAACATCATATATTTTATCGAATCAATGCAGCTCTCTTGATTGAGCATGAGCAAAGTTGTCAAATTTGTACAGTCACATTAAGATGCCTGTTAAAGATTAGTCTGTAGTAGGTAAGCCCTTGTTGCTTTATAAGAAGATCTTGAGCTTGATACGCCCTTATGGAAAACCTTTTGATAATGAGATGCAAATCAGCCCCTCTGGAGAATAATGACCTATCATTTATGCCATCCATGTATACCTGCAGGGAGACCGGAGTCATTTGTCACCGAAGAGCAGTTCAGTGCATCATGCACATCAATTCCTACAGGCTCGTCCTTCCACACGGTGCGGTAATAGGTTTAATAATGGGCCCATATTCATGCTGTGTGAATTTTACATGCATGGAAGAAATGAAATACATCAAGCAACCTGTTATGCTTATAATCATCGTTGAGCCTGAATCAAGTGTGTCCCAGATAACTAGGATGCTAGATCAAAGTCAAATTATTTGGTTTAGGAGAGCTGCTCCTTAAATTGTCATATTTATCTCCGGGGATCAGTCTAAGCATCTTAAAGCTGGAAGCTAGCAGTGGCTAGCACATAAACAACACCAGCTGTCGCCAACCAAGGAGCCTCTGATGATTCCATCGCATCCTTATGCTTCTCCAGTCAGTCTACTCTCTGAGCAGGATATGGATATACAGTGAGGTCCATAATGTCTGAGACAAATACATTTTTTATTGATTTGGCTCTGTACTCCACAATTTTATATTTGTAATCAAACAATTCACATGTGGTTGGAGTGCATAGTCTCAGCTTTTATTAATCGGTATTTGTATACATTTTGGCTTCACCATATAGAAATTACAGCGGTTTTTTATACATAGCCCCCCCATCCCAAGGAATCATAAGGTTTTTTTCTTTTTCCCATATCTTATCTGCATATACAGTAAAGCAGGCCATCATGACGCTGAAAAATCAGAATAAATTGGGTGTGAGAATCAACAGTTTGGTACGTTTTTAAGAAGCAAGGACGCAATCGCAAACAACCTGGTAAACCACGGAAGACCGCTGTTCTTGATGACCAAAGAATACTATTGTGAAGAAGAACCCCTTTTCAATTGCCAGACGAGAGCACTCTCCAGGATATAAGAATAGATATTTCAAAGACTACTGTGAGAAAAAGACTACACCAGCATAACCTTGCAGGGTTTGCCAAGATGCAAACCACTGAAGCCTCATAAGAGAACAGCCAGGTTAGAGTTTGAAGAAGTCCCTTAAAAATCAGTAGAGTTTTGGAACCAAATTAAAATATTGTTTGCAGTAATGGGGTCAGTTCCAGACCAACCTTTATGCTATCATATTGATTTGGAGGATAATATAATCACATACAAATTCTAAACATAAGTTAAGTAAAGTCATTGGTGCCTGATATCCAACATGCCCTTATTTCTAACCAAAATGATTTTCATTAATTTCAATTAAATTAAGTAGGCCTGTTAACCGTAACTGTTACTATAACAGTAATATTATGGCATATTTTCCCTCCTCCTCCTCCTTCCCCTCCTCTAGACTTCTTTTTTTAGACAAATTTATATGTACTCATCTCTGTCATAAGTGAAAAGTTTATGTTTTCATTAGCTATCTAAGCTAACATTAGCTGGATGAATGCTGATGCTTGCTAAATGCTAGCATCCATTAATGTTGATAACTTTTCAGTCTTTGGTAGGGCAGATGACATTGAACACACGATGCATAACAACTAAACAGCTATATTTTACCAAATATGAAAAACTAACATTTCCATACCTGACACAGATACAGTTGCATGACTTGTCCTTCTAATTATGTTCTCGTTCAGGCACTGTCCTCCCTCCTCTGCTCTACATATGCTGGCTACAAGACGAAGGGACGAGGGCCAACTCATGCTGCAAAACGAAAGTTGGCTGTATGTCACAGATAATTAAACAAAGAAATAGCCAATACTAAAGTATAGTGTGTTGCCTATAGAAATAAGCAACTAAATTCCAATAAATATTTTTGGATGGGGGGAAATCTATTTGGGTGGCCCACCCAAATAGTATGGGAAACACACACACACACACACACACACACATATATATATATATATATATATATATACATCCTTTTTTTCCCAGGAGAGATATTTTCATATTTTTCTCCTTCTGGAAATTGGGAATTATTCAGCTCTTCTGAAAAATGGCACAAAGGGTAGGAGGTCCATTAAAATGAATTTACCTCCCACTGTGTCTTTAATGTGTCTGTCTCATGTTCACAGTGGGGTGTTGGTTGCAGGTCCATAGTGAGTTAGACCTTCTCTTATCTCCAATAAGAGACAGGACCTCTAGATATGCTCCATAAACCCCAGAACATACATGATATCAAACTGTACACAAATTCCCATCAGGAGAGTATGATTACTGATAAAGCCAATAATTCCACAGCCACCTCAGTTCCTCTTTCTTGTGTGAATGAAATTGGTTGTATGCAATAATTGTAACATTTTGTCTCCATGCAATAAAATCTGTGGCATAGTTTTATATTTAGAAAGCCGGATTTGTATTACAGGATCTCTCTGCCTAATGTGTTTTTAGGAATTTAGAGAGGTTGTTGTTTTCCTGACCCCAGTAGAATTATACAGAATAGGAGTGTCCACAGGCAAGTGCTATTTTGTAGAAAGGCAATTAAAAAATGCATAAAACTGCAAATACATGTATTATGTGAAATAATGGGAAAAAATTAGCTTTTTTATTTACACAAAAAACCAATCTATTTTTAACAGCATTTGTAGCTTTCATGGAAATGTAGTTTTGGAGGGGTTGAAGAGAAGCTGTCGAGAGACATTGATTTGTCCTAGTTTTTACACCTTCCAGTGTGCAGTTGAAGTTATTTTTTTACAAGCATCATTATGTTTTAATTTATCATAATAAATGCTCCGATAGCACTAATCTTAGGTTCCTCAGCTCACTTCACAGGGAAATGACTATGAAGACGCTTTTTACTATGCTCTGTCTCAGTGTTTATAAATTGCACTAAGCTTGTTTCATTTAGTTTTTCACCACAAATGTGACCACTATTATGCTTTCTCCACAGGGACAATTACAAATTAATTATGTTTCCCAGAAGAACAAAATAATGAAGCAAAATAGCTTTCCCCCGCAAGTTACCGTGCATCTTATTTGAAGCTGTGGAAGAAAACGAAAGTACGCTGCATGCAAATATGTGTCCTGTAAAATGTAAATGCCTCTGAAGGTCACTGTGGCCTTGAAGTGTGTTTCAGACTCTGACTGTTTTTTTTATTTTTATCTACCCCTCATCGAACTCCACAATACAAAATTGACCAGTGTTGATGCTTATTTTTCCTTTTTTTGACAGGTGCAAGTGCAACCTTCACGCCAACAGCTGTGTCTTTGACAAAGAGAAACTGACTTGCGAGTGCGAGCACAACACCACAGGCCCCGACTGCGGGAAATGCAAGAAAAATTACCAGGGCCGAGCATGGAGCGCGGGCTCCTATCTTCCGATCCCGAAGGGAACAGCAAATATCTGTGAGTACCCAGTGTGCGCACCGCCATGATGCAGGCGGCGTGCCTGGAAGTCCGCGCTTAAACGGGGCGCTAATGACAATGGGGGCCTGTGTAATCCGTTGGGTTTTCTCCCCCGTTTGAACACAAGATCTTCTCAGTATGCCCCGCACCTCTCCCCATTTTTCATCTGTCGGAAAAAAAACATTTACTAAATGAACAACCTTTTGCACCGCAGAGGATTCGAGCAGACGCTCACCCTTTTTGTCTTGTATTTGTTCTTTGTTTTTTTATTTATTTGCTATTTTTGCTTATTTCCATGTGACAATCTTTGTAACACAGAGAAAGGGGTTTGGTCTTTATCCCTGTCCTAATCTTGGTGGAGTCCTGAGCCACATCTGTCAAATCTGTGGATTCAGGCAGGGGGGCTCATCGCCTTTATAAATTTAATGCATCCAGGATCCCCAGCTCAGGGACTTCTTGCATGCGGCCCAGTACTGTCCAGATGGTGGCAAGTGGGCACTTTGCCTCCCTGAATGCAGTTTCCTCGGAATAAGCCACCTCCATTAAAATGAATGCTGCATGCTTCTGCAACTAGCACTATGGGGCAATTCGCAGTTTAAGGACAAGGATAGAATGTGTCCCCTCCCCACACTTCCCTCCCCCATCCTGAAAAAGAAAAAAACCCACGTATTTATGCGGCAATGTTCTTAAGAGGTGATGTACTTATTGTCCGTTTCTTTAGATTTTTCTTTCTTTTTTCTTTAATTGATCCGGACTATGTTTTTGCTTTTTTGTTAATTCGGTGTTGCAGGATCACACCTTGTTTAGTTTTTCTGCCCGGTAGCATACATTTATTTATTTCTGTGAGAGGCAGTAGGATGAAGGTTATGGGGCTCCGATTGACAGCACATTATTAAAAACCCAGCATTTAGTCACATCTGCACCCAGGTGATGAAGCCTAGTCCCATTGCAGGCTGTTATTAGGCTTCTGTCAGAAGTTTATAATGCAATAATGCTGTAAAAAAAAAGCTATCAATGTGATTCCGCCTCTAAGGGGAAAAAGTGAACACATGTGTTTGATGGGAGAATATTACTAATGCAATTTTTTTCATTGCAAAACAGATCAGCCGGTTCTGCAAAGCTTTCCCATTTGCTGAGAGGATATTAAACATATGGCACCCGTATAGAGACAAATTAGTCAAAAGTACAAATCTAATTAGGATTTAATGCATTTCTGAGTTACACATCAAGTCATCTGATACGATTATGGGTGCAATAAATCACCTATGTAGAGACAATATCCAATAATTGAAGAGGAAGGAAATGCCTGCCTGTACAAGTGAGAAAAGGTATGAGAGAGAGGGAATAAGGGGAGCGAAGCAGAGGAGGAGAAATTGCTCTCTGTCACGGTGAAGGCTTCCTTCTGCAATACAGGAATTTTCCTTGACTGTCAGTGCGCAGAAGAAGAAGGATCAGTTTGGGAATCATCTTTGACAGCCCACTTTGCAGGGGCAATGTGGGAGCAAGCGGCTGCACTGCAGCGGCACTGGTCTCCCCAGCGAAGGATGCTGGGAGCCGGGAGGCCCAGGTCTCCGAGCTAGCAGAGAATTCTCTGTTTTTCCAGCGCTTTGATTCAATGTGTCATCCGTGAGCTTGTCCGACCGTCTCTCGAGGAGCTCCCCGCAATTCCCCGTGGCTTTTCCACTTTACAGAGAAACTTCCGACAGAATGAAAATATGTTATGTCGACTTGTGTGTGGATAGCGCCGGTATGGTCTGTGTAGGCAGGCGGGTATTTGAATAACTATGCAAACCGAAACTAGCGCAGACACATGCCGCTCCCTGGAGCTTCCCCATGCCTGTTAAAGGCTGTTATGTGGTTGTGCCAGATACTGCTAACAACCCACTATGGTGTTTACATAGTGTTAAATACACTGCTGCCAATTCCTGTCACGTAAATTTATGTGACACTTTCTTGGCAGTGTTATAATTGGTCCCCCAGACAAATAAAAAATGGCTCATTGTAGATTATATCATGGTCATTCACACTATTGAAGTGTTTCAAAGATCTTATTATCACAAAATGAGCTAATGCCTGATCTAAGATGAACAGAGCAGAGAAGATGAATTATTCTAATGTTGTGGGTTGTTGTTTTCTTTTTAAAAGCCCTCTGTTTCCACTATGTGGAAATTGTTCACTTAGGACTGAGGTATATGTATTGAACACAGATCCAGTTATTAAACCCCTTTGTTCAAGCTGGATTAAACACAACATGCAGAACTTCAGATCAACCAGATTGAACTTCTGAATTACTGCGGATAAAAGTATAAAGAGGAGACATGTCCCAGCGAGGATTTCACAAAGGTCTAATACTCCTCATTGACCTGTACTCCTGTCTGTGGGGATAAGAGCTGAACATGATATAAGCTTTTATGTGACTTATTGATTTTACAGCTTTTTAACATTTAATTATTCTCTGTTACGGTATTATTTTTCCACATAAAGTAGAGCTAATAGGATCTATGAAGATTTTGCTTTCTAATGTGATTCATCACATGAATATGACCTGAAAGCTTTTGCAGGAGAGGCGAAGGTCATCTTGCCCATTTGGGCGCAAGGATATCTCAGAAGTTCATGTGCAACAAATACAAATCGCTCCAACGTTAACCCCGACCGTGAAGGCTCGGGCAGGTTTCCTGAAAAGCAAACAGACGCACGTCTGCAGAAGGCAGTCCTAGCTAGGGCCAAGGATTACGTGTGCTACTATGTTCTGTGGCTTATAAATTGCTGTTTTTGATTAGAGTGCATAAGTGCGACTGCCAGATGTCTTGCAAATTCCCTGCTATTATTATCCCCAACTACTCCCCTCCTCTCGAAGATCAAGCAGTGTGGTTCTGTCACTATGGATAAGACGGATTTTGCCCCCCCTCCCCTCACATTGTGGCTCATAACCTCTCCACCAGTTTCACCTGGATGCACTTTAATAATCATCCATAGTAAGTTAATTGCAATAATAGCTTGGGGATGGGGTGGGCATACCCCCGTGTAATCAGGAAAAAAACACTATTATACTGTACCTGTGTGTTTAAGTCACAGTGAACCTGTGAGAATATTTCAGAACCTTCAACCCTTTTAATATTTTTTCCCTCCCAAAGTATAATTCAGCCACCACATCCTTTAGTTAATATTAAACAGAATTTTCATATCAAGCCATGAACGTTCTCATGCCCTTCCCCCTTAAAACCCTTGCTTAGCCACAGGTTAATATAATAATTTGCCGTTGAACAGATATCATTGCAAGGTGTGATCAGGTGTAATTAAGACAGACTTCAGAACGGTTTCCTAAGTGAAGACAGGGCTCTGTAATTAGTATTATCCAAAGGGCAGGTGGTCACCTTGCCGTAGCGAAGAAAATCCAAGTTATTTCTATTATCAAAGTTCCTAATTATTCTGGTTGCTATTTATACAAACAGATGCCGTTGGGCCGTACATTGTTTATGCTCCTTTCTATTTTCCAAACGCTATTTGCATTTCTCTCCTCCCGGTACTGATCCTGTGCTCACACCTTTATTATTTTGTCATTTTCTTTTTGTTTTGTTTTGTGCTCTTGTTATTGGCCCCATGAGACCTGCCTTGTTTACTTTGTCTTTCTCACATCTCTCCTTCTGCAGCTGAGCCAGTAATCTCTCTTTCAAATATTTGTTTTTTTTTTTTTTTTTACTCATGGTATTCCACTCAGAATCGTAGCTGTGTCTTACTCTGCAGACCTGTTTCAACACTTGCCACCTTCAATAAAAATCTACCCCACCCCCACCATCTCAAGACATTTGAACCAAGCCAGTTGGTATTCAGGATAAAGAGAATAGAAGTTGTGCTGAATATGAATTCCATATATCAACTGAAAATTTCACAACACATCTCCCAAAAAAGTAATGTGGAACAGCAGAATTCCTCTAAAATACAGTACGGTATCCTGCGCCTGTTTCTTCAGATGATTGAAAATGAATGAGGGATATGGCCAGCAGCACAATTGCTGAATTTTCCTGTTTCCAAACATCCAGCAGACACTTCGCTGTGTGAGCCAGGCAGACCTGAGCTAAAAAGACCAGATATAGTGAAGGTCAGACAATTTTAGTTGACACAATAATAAGGATGTCGGACCATTTACAGCTAATACAACCCACTGCTTAAGGCTGAGCAAAGACATCCTTTCTTCATCTTATATGCGGGATAGTTGATTTGTGAATTTTTCTTCTAGTAGGAGACAATGGGGCAGCTATAGCTACTATGTTTAACAATCGTATCCCAATAAAATAATATTATAATTGCTGAATGCATTTGCTTTGTTTGCCAAGACAGATCCTGGGTCAACCTAGTCTTGCTCACTCAGGTGAAGTTAAGTATATCACATCAGTGACTAGAAAATTTTGAGGTTTCCAGGCGTCTTTGTGATAGCATTATGACCTAGATTTGATTAAATCAACAGCAGCTATGTAGTAAAACCACATTTTGAAACACTTAGGTAAATAGAAGATTTGTTGTAACAAAATGGCTAAGCATGTGTGCAGTGCTTGCCTATGTGTAGAACGTGGATATGTGTGAATGCTCATTCTGCTTCTCATACACTTGTCTATGCATCTGGTGATTCAGGGTTAAAACAGTGAACCTGCGGGTTGAAACACCATGATAATAGAAACCAGTGAAGTACATGATAAACACAAACAGCATAATGTGTTCCTGCATTATTCTGCACAATTAGATTTTGATTATGGAGTTTAATGGAGATAACTGGCAGGTGAAGAGTACCGAAAATGATGGTGATTGAAAATTAATCTAATGAAGTGGCATATGATCTTCAACAGCTGGCCTGACTGCATGTAGTCGATTAAGAAAATAAATATAGCAATAAGCACTGTATGAGAATGATAGCTGGTAAAAAAAATTTAAAAAAGGAAAAACATACTTCTAATTGTTTAAAGTCTAAGCAAGTAGAACTTGTTCTAAAATCTAAATTTTAAGTTAAACAATGAAACTGTTGTTGAGGTATTGAATATCCCTGCATTTCCTTTTGCACTAAAGTTAGTAATGGCTTACAATATGAGTTTTATCATTTCTGAAACATGACGGTTTTTAGCAAATACAGTATAATTTTGAAATATACTATTTAGATACTAATACATTATTTCATTTTAATGATAATTTTACTGGTGCCTAAAAGTTAAAGAATTTCAAATATTTGCTTTAAATGACTAGGTCAGATTGATTGATCTTAACTGTGCAAAAATATACTTATTATAAATAGATATTGTACAGTTATAAATATACCCTTATCCAACTCCACTGTTAAATGTTCATATACACAGTTATGATGCCAGTTATGACCGATAACCAAGTAATAAAAGCAAACGTAAGTAGGGCACTGTGGCCATCAATTGGCATGAATTCAATTAATTGTCAATGTCACAACGAGTAAGTCCAATATAATTTTTTATGGTGCTAAAATGTGCTGTAATGAATTTCTCTCTCTCTCTCTCTCTCTCTCTCTCTCTCTCTCGATATAACCAATTAATGGTGAATGTGACTTTCTTTATTTGGGATTGAGTATTACAGACCCTGCACGTATGTGGCAAGATGATACATGCCTAAGCAAGTGCAGCACTGCAGATGCCCAGGTTGGATGCAGTGGGATGGATTCAGTACATCTCATGGTTCCTATTAGATTTCATACAGTTGGAAGTTCCATAATCCTGTCATGCCTATTAGTACATCTTTGTTCATCGTACTGCATATATCCAGCTCTGTGATGCTTTGTCTTGAAAACTCCCAAGGGTCTGCTTCCTTGAGGCCCATTGATGAGAAAGATATATCAGAAAAATACTTTCAAGGAACTACTGCCTAGCATCATAATATTCACCTTTGATGCCTATCTATGCTCGATTGTTCTGCTGTTAGAATTCATAATTAAATAACTTTGCCAGTCCACAGTAACATTTTAAAAGCCTCAATAAAATCCCTCTGGTCTCTTCTTACTGAGCCAGAAGAGAGTAATGGGTTCAATCGACACTTGTCCTTAACTTTATTTAAGTGTTGCTTTTTTATTTGGAGAAATAAGTTGGTAAAAAATGATCTATTTTAATGCAACATTTGTTATGTATATATCTTGCAGAAGGAAAAAACTGTGACTCATTTTCTTTATTTGTAATCAATTTTCCTCTGACAATGACATTGCAGCATACGATGGATGATGGCCAACTGAACTTCTGGCCTGTACCATAAGTCATAAGGCACATTTATTTTAGCCTAATGCGTGTGTGCACTATGCAAAGTGGTTAAAATAAATTTGACAAAATGTGTGTAATTTCTATTACTGATACATTTCTTTATCATTTTTTTTTTTTTTAAACAAAGGCTAATTGAATGCTGACAGAGGTATAGGACAGACTTAAATCATTCCTAGACCAAATCTGTATTGTTGCTCTTCTGTGTAGAGAGCTTCTATTTCCACTGTGTAACATGCCCTGTGATGGATGCAGTCTTGTAAAAGTGGTCTGATGAAGGAATCAGACAACATTCATTGTATAACATTAATATAATCTACTTTAACCTTCTTTGATGCTGAAAAGATTGGCTCCCCTCTCCCTAAATTGCTATTGCACACATGTTTATCCTTGGTAATGTATTCATGTTAGTATGCTGAATTCTTTTTTACATTTATAATACTCTCAAGAACTACATACATTTCTAAATTATGTCAATCTGACCATTGGACTGGTCTTTTGCTTGATGTCCATCAAACATTTGGTAAATATTTTTACTCCCACAATAAAGTTTTCAGTATTATTTCAAGTTAACAAGAGATAAAATGCTTTCAGTAAAATGTACTCTGTTAGTGTTAAATTTACACTAAAATTTCAAGATGGCATGATCATATTATACTGCACAAGCCCTATGGTTTGTCCCATGTAGCTTAAGACAGGCTTTCACAGTGATTAGCATACATCTTATATTCTATCTTCCAAACAGACCTCAGTTTTAGTTTGTTCATTTTTGTATGAAAACAGAACAAATGGTTTTATTGAAATATGGCTAACAGCCCATTGTTTTGGCCCCTATTTAAATGGTAGTGTATGACTTGTGCATATATGCACAGTAAACTGTTTTTTTTTTTGAACTTTTTAAAAAACTGGTTACTTTTTGTTTTATAACCATACATTTACCCTACAAATGTGGTATTTCACAAAACAAATATTTCAATCAGCTAATCAAACTCTGACCAAATTCAAATTTATGAAATGTTGAGAGCGGCTGCATATGTCTCAAGGACTGCAGTGGATTTTTGGTGACCATAGCTTGGAAATTTAAATATAAACTGCTGTACTTCCATATAATAATCATATACAGTTTTTTGTCCAACCAAAGATCTGTCACATTCTCTTCTTTTGAAGTTTTGTTCTTCTCTCAGATCGTCTTCACACAGGAAGTTATATTTCAGCTCTGCGGATCTGTCACTGCTGACGGTGAAGCTGACACACAAAGGGAAGTGACAGTTCCAAAAATAGATGGACAAGTTCAATTTTCGTTCATTTCTGGAGAGGCTCAGTTAAAGCCAGCTGCCCCCGTTCTGAAACACCACAGTTCTGAGCACCTCAAGATATCCACTACCTTCTTTTGAGCTTGTTTGTGTTAGTCTTCCCTTTGGAAATGCGGAAAGTTAACTGAACCAATCAAATGATGCATCGGCTGTCCATGGGAAATGCAGCTATACTAGCTATATTCAGATTCAAATGGTTGATGAATATGGCGTCAATGTTGACTGCTGCCATTGCTGCCTCTCTATAGCCTGGTCCATTTATGTAGCAATGTGCTGTTTATGACTTCACTAATGTATGATTGTACGATCTTTAACGGTTTTTAGGTCTGCTAGCCTGAAAAATCATTTTCTGCATATTCATTTTACAAGTAAACCTTTCCCATGTCATTCCTTTAAAGAAAATATGTCATCATTATGGGTCATTATCATATTCAATTGATAAATCTTTTGCCAGTAACTCTGCCATTGAAATAGGTTGCTTTATGGAATGCAGTTCCTCCATGATTTCAGAGGAGTTTTATTTGAGCAGGGCATCCAGGAATAGCATTTCTGCAGACTCTTTGCCTCGTCTGTTTCTTCCTTATTCTAGCCCGTGCCTTCACACTCGACAGTGCACACAGAAGCATCACTTTTGCAGTGGCCCACTCGTTTTCTTTCCCAAAGGTCATAAATTTGGTTCCCAACCATCCCTGTCAAGCTAGGATCAGAAGGAGAGATTAGCTGATGGGGAAAAAGTTGGGGGGGGGGGGGGTGTATTGACTGTGCGTGGCAGGGGGCTCTTGCATCTCTGATGATTGTGCGTGAGAGCGACAGAGAAGGGGAAGAATTATTGCGAAATCCGCGAAGCCCCAAGTGCTGTCGACTGAACGCCCTGTTTGATGAAAACATTGCACAGATGCCTGCATATCTTCAGTCCTCGAGAGAGAGAGAGAGAGCTAGAGAGAGAGAGAGAGGCAAAGAAAATCTTGAGTTCGGTTGTTCGCTTGTTCATTTATTTATTTAATTTCTTCTATTTTTTTCATGTGCAGGTCTCAACAGGCCTCCCATTGCTCGGTGTCACCACACTGTTTCTCTTATTTATTTGGCAGACGCCCTCATGCAGAATGACTTGCAGGGGCAGAATACAATTCAGAGCATGAAAACATCAAAATATTTTACAATTACAAACAGGTGACAGATTCAACAGCAGTTTTACACAAATATAAACTGCTATTAAAACAACTGAAAATGATTAAGGTCTATTCATAACAATCAGTTGTCATCCTTGTGTAATAATGCAAGAGCCAATTAAATTGAGTAGAGTCCTAGTGTCTCCTTTTTGTCTTAGTTCTCTGTTGAAAATGGTCAATGGGGGCTTGTGCACTGGCAGAGTGTACACTCTTCACAGCAGTGCTCTCTGTAGGTGGTACATCAGTAACTCAAAAGAAACAATTGGTGATTTGAAGCCAAGAAAACACCGGGAAAATCACTCTCAAGCTAGCTCACATAAGATTGATTTGACGAGATGAAAGCAATGTAAGTCAATTAAACATTAGAGGGAATAAAACTGTGCTGTATTAAAACATGAACCAGATTTGATCTATTTATCTTTAAATTTGTCTGATTTAGCTGAATGGAATTTTATTTTCTTAGTTTGGCTCGAGACAGCAACAAAGCTGTAGAAATAGGTTAATAATGATGGCTTGATAAACAAAGCATGTGCCTTTGTTTAAAGTTCCATTTTATATGACTGCCTTTTCTCTTCACACGGACACAACATCCTGCTGTGCAGAATCAATGAGAAAATGGGAAACCAGACTGTCCACATCTGCAATAGCGTCTAAGTGCATTCTCCCCTCACCACTCAGTACAAAAGCACCTTTAGATAGAGAAACAAATGTCAGCTGGATCAGGCTTTTTTATTCTAATAATAAAAAGTGATTTTGTTCATTGTGTGTGTGTGTGTGTGTGTGTGTGTGTGCGTGTGTGCGTGTGGGTGTGTGTTTGTACATGTGTGTGTGCATTATGCAAATCTGTAATTATTGTTTCTACATTTATACAGTAATTGATTTGTTGAATAATTTTTGTTTGTTTGTCTTTTCCAGGTATTCCCAATAATGTCGGTCCAGTTAGTAAGTAAATGAAAACAAAGCAAAACATTAATTGCAAGTTTTTGCTCTGCTTATTAAAAGTAATTAAAGTCCACTTGGTATTCATAGTTCATTTCTGATTTCAGTTTTTATTATTTATGGAGTGATCTCACAACTATAATAGGCCCAAATAGGCAGTTGGTGTGCAGTTTATTTACCTTAAGGACCAGAACTGGCAATTCAATTGTCAATTCATACCTTAACAAAGAAGTCAAGTATGTGTATAATTATGTTCATACTTAACATATACAGTAGTTGTACAAGAAAGTATAGGTTTCTTCATCCTATGTAATGACATTGAAAATACCTGTAATTGGTGTATGTACATGAAACATAAATAGCAATTATTTTTATTACAGTCCAAGACCTTTCCACAAGCGCAATGCTGTAAAGGTCACCATAATAGAAATGACACAGTATTATCTTCTCTGGCCAGCATCCCCTGGAGCTGTGTTATGTATAAAGTTACAGTTGCTGGGAGGCTGAATAAAGAGAAGAACCACAGAAGTATTGAACAAGTCAAAGTGCATTTAAAGCCTGGACATTTTTAAATCAATCCACTTCTCTGGCTTAATCAGAACTTCCTCATCTGGGAAAACAAACAGATTCAGTGCACTTCTCTTGCAGTCACTGGCTCTCCAGTGCTCTGAAAGTACGATCCATCTGCACACATTTTTGGAATATGGGAGGTATAAGGTTTACAGTTCTGTTTGTCTCAAGAACAGCCCTCTATATATTTTGTCTATGCAGAACCAACAGAAATCTTCTGTTGAAATGTTCTCACTTTATTCTCAGAATAGTTGTGTCCAGTCAGCTTTATTTATCTAATTTGTTATAGTTATCTGCATTGTCACAAAATGTAAAATGTAAATTTGTTTTGACCAGAAATTGGCACGATCCTGTCAAACTGAATTTCAGCAATGGACATTGGACTAAGTGGATCTTTTAATCTGCAATACTGATGTTCTCACTGTTGTTCATGTGCATGAGCTTGTGTTGCACTGCATGCTTTCCATCCCACTCATCATCATACCTTCACCAAATTCTGTCATAACCTCTTTGGAGTGCTTAATGGGAATCTCAATGAGAAACATTCATGTGTTTTGCAGAAAGGACACAGTGCATGTACAATGCACTCAGCTGTTGTTGTCAGAAAGCATTTAAAAGGGTGCCCCTTGTCCCACATGATAAATCTCATCCAACTTCTTTGACCACATTGGGAAATAAAGTTGGAGGGGAAAAACAAAGCTTGAATGTCCTTAGTCTAGACCATTTTCACTTCAATTAAAAGACAAAGCATTCATAACAGGAAAAAGAAGAATGCCCTTGAAGGCAGCAAACTTATACCTAACCTTATATAGAATACCCAGAAAAAGAAAATGCTGCAGTTTTTATACTGTTGTTTGAATGTAATTGAATTCTTTATTGACTTTTCTCAATTCGATTTCAAGTTTATTAAGCCAGATAGAATAGCCTAATGCAGCCATTAAGACAAAATTAATATTAAAAAAGGATTCTAGCTGTGTAAGATTGCATTGCATTATGGGAGTGTCATTGATTAAAATCTGTCACTTCTCATTTCACTTCACCTACCTGAATTTTCATGGAAAAAATAATTAATAGATAACAGCTGTGTTGTGAATTGAAACCAATCATTCACAAATGTTAAATTAATGCTTTTAATTCTAATCAGATCCTGATTGCGTACCATTGAAGAAAATATATCTCGCATCCCCATGTTATCAAATGAAAATGAAAAATTACTTTCTCATTTTAGAATTTAAAATTTACATGGCTGATTTCCCTTCCATTGTCAATTTGATGGAGGCCTGTGTCCTTTCTATTTGTGTCAGCCTGGCTTTGTCCTTGCTGTAAAATTGAGATACCCATTAAGGTCATTGCTTATTTACTACTCAATATCATAAAACAATGGCAGTGATGTAAGTTTTATTTCTTTTTTTTTCATAAACATCTTTAAATACCACTACTGAAACTACTAGGAATAATGGTACATCTCTACAGGAGCTTGAACTGAGAACCCAGTGATACAACAGTTTTGGGGAATGGATTGTATTGGAATAAATGACATCCAAAACCAAACATTTAAAAAATGCTCATTAACTGTATTCTGCAGTTATAAATGTTTCTGGTTTACAGCACAACTTAGGTCAAAAGGAATAACTGATACATAATGTTAGAGTTTTTGTTTTATGATTAAGTTTCCTGCAGACTTAACCAAATAGAAAAAAGATTCAGTAAAATATCCTGTATTCTCATCTTGTATTAGATAGGTGATATCAACACCTTTATTATCTTAATTTTTTTTACTACTTTCTAGCATCGTGAAGTATTTATGGGCTTTACAAAAGATGTTTGTATGCACTATTTCAAATACTCCACAATCATATCACAAAATTGAATGTATTTCAAGTTTTTGGACATATATTCAAAACAAATATGCATTTCCAACTTGCCTGTTGTGATATTTGTAGAACTCAGTCTCGCCCCTCACATAAGCATTTTGGCCTGGATTCAATAAATATTTATCCTTAAATTTGACTCACAATTAATAACAAGGGCCTTGTCACAAAAACAGTATGTGGATTTTGCCCAACTGTATTTGCTAAGGAAGAAAAGAATCTAATTCTTGTATATACTCTAAGCCAAAGTTAAGAACAAATTTTGATTGAATCCAGGCCTTGAAAAAATTTAGCAGCACACACAGAGAGTGAGGAATGATTTTAGGTTTTTTTCGTTAGATGGGTCTCAAAATTATACCACTTTTATCCCTATTTTTACAATTCTTCACTGCTGCCTCTGCTTGACATGACATTGAGAAGACTCCATCTCTGGCTACTATTTCCCATCAAGGAAATAAAGAATTGTATGTAATTATGAGGTTATTCAATAAATCGATCATTGTTTTACTGCATACACATTATTATGAATTATCCCAGTCCCAGAAAGCTTAAGACGATTTGACTAAACAAACTGTACTCATTGAGAATAACCAGGTTTCAGTACAGATGTAAATCAATGCACTTCAGTTCACTAGAGAAAAGTCACAGATTGTTGTTTTATTCATCATCACCATCGATGTAAAGACTACCATGAAACTGCACAATTACATACAATGTTTAAGAGTGTTACTGGTCTTGGGATGCATCAATTGCTTGTCTTCGTCAGGCTTGTTGTTATGCAAGAGAAATACAAGAAAATCCAGCTAGAGGTGAATGTCTGGCTGTCTGTGTCCACTAGTTCACCATAGATTCGTGAGAGCTAATGTAGACAGTTCTTTTAATAACTCCTGATTTCTCCTGATTGCATGCAGTTCGGCTGAATGTTTCATCCCTAGGGGTTGCTAACCGAAATCAAGGTAGGATATCACAAGCTGAAATTAAGTGTTTGTGCAGATCTAATGGCAATGGTCTTTAGAGTGGATTGGTAGTTATTACAAAATTTTACAAAGCTATATTTAGATTTCAGATTTTTTGTTCGTTAGACGTGATATGTGTTTTCATTGAAGCCGACATCTTCTGTTCCAAAGTAGATACCATTTTCTCCCATAGATGGGGGTTTCTGCTTTCACAGTGAAATGAAAGTTTTGTGTGCAATTCGCCACCAGTTTGGACTGCCCCCACGAAACGGGCAACATTTAGACAAACACTTCCGCCAATTACAACAGCCTTTGATTATCCCTTCCATTTTAATTAGGCATCACACTTCTAGGGATTCTGGATTCAGGCTCCATCGACTGGAGAGAAGACGAGTTGCCACGAAGGTTTTGTGTAGATTGATTTCAGGCAATCTCCAGTTAATCCCTCGTGCAGATGTGCCATGCAAACCTCTTGAATTTGCTGCCCGTTTCTTTTCTTTTTTTCACCCTTTCTGGCAGAGGGGGTTCTTGTCCTCACAGTTAGGGGTTTTGTGAGAGTAGGCAGGTGGTTTAAATATAATTATCCGATTTTTTTCTTTGTTGGAGTTGAGGAAATAACTGCTAGTGGTGGTGAATTGTGGAGTCTGTTGTGTGCTGCCTTGTTAGATCCCTTTTGTGGGGCACTGTGTACTAACTCAAGGGAAATGGTCTGCGGGTGGGTCATGGAGGCGGTCTTGGTGTTTAAAGAGTTGTTGCACCAGGGGCAGGCCACACCAGATGACAGTGCAGCCAGTTCTTCACAAGGCTCTCCCTGATGGCACAGAGGTGTTACTTGCTCACATGGAAGTAGGCTTACTATTGAAATGAATGTATGCACCAGAACCTGAGAATCAAACATTGGGTGGGTACATTCATGATTATAAGGACCACAGAGGGACCACATTTTGTCAAACTTTGTGAAACTTACGCTGAGGCTAATGGAATTTAATTGATTTAAATAAATCAGTGCTTCTGGAATTGTTTATTGGCCCAGTCCATCAAATATCTCAGGGCTAAAATCCTGTTTTACTGCAGGACTTGCAGGGAATGCTCAATACCATTTTAGCAAAACAGGCCCTGAATCCCTGAAGTAACTGATATTCATATCACAATTTTAACAACAGATTTGGTCTTGTCGTTATGTCTTACTGTATTTACTTTTTTACTGATTTTCATAGTTTTGACTATCATTCTAACAAGAAATAGATCATTTGTACCACATTCAAAAGTAAAAATGACCCTTTTCAACCAACAAGCCATTATGATAACTATAAATATACTCCTGGTCTTAATTTTAATTTAATATCTTTTTTAGGACTGGTATTCTACTATGGTCTGGATTCAATCAACATTTGTCCTTAATTTTGACTCAAAGTTTCTTCTTTCTTGCCAAAAGTAATTAGGCACTTTCAGAAATCACCGTCAAGGTTAAATGTCAAAATTAAGGACAGATATTAACTGAATAAGTGCCTATGTATTTATTTGTTTTGATTGACTTTGTTTTAGTTTTTGTGTGTGTGTGGGGGGTACATTTAAATACAAGCAGAAAAAAAATTATTCAAGACAGGACAGTCTGGACAGCCGGTGAGGCCTCATTTATCCAGGTTAATGGACATAATATATACTTTGTTTTGTTCTAACTCATCTAGTTGCTCCACAAGTTGCTTTGTCCACTGTCCCTTCCGTTCAGCTTGCAAACAGCAAGAAAGGTAGGAATTCTAAGATTCATGCAGTGTCCCCTCAGTCTATGTAGTTGAATCTCCCACTGTATGAATCTAGAATCACTTGTTTTGTGTGGTAGACACCTAACCCAGCCTCACCCTTTTTGTAATGACCCACCTCTATACCATAGATTGTATCTTCCTGAGAAATGTGTGCTCTATGCTCATTCTCTAGATCAGGAGAGTAGTGATTTTAGTGAGTTTGTCTGTTCACACGGGAAACAGATTAAACATGCACAAATATCACAAAGGGAGTCCTTCATCATCGCAGTTCTTCTTTTTCTCCCTTGCTTTCTATTTTAAATAAGCTATAATGTACTGCTGAGTAATTACTTGTATACAGATTGAAATCTATTGAGTGTTTTGTTCTAAAATCATTTTTCCTGGTTGCAAATTGGTGACTCAATATCTCTGGTATGCTCAATGGACATTATTTTGAATACTTGCAGTCCAACACTGGTAACCTTTCGTCGTGGAAGTTAAAAAGCATCCCATTGCAAACAAGCTTACTAAACTAATGTCACACTTTTTAAATGAAACATTAAGTCTTAAACTCACACCAAGATGAAATATTGATGACAAATTGTCAATTTACCTAAATAGTCAATTTACATAAACTAATGTTGAGGGACACAGTAAAACTAAAATAGCAAAAAAGAACTTTAAATATATTTTTTGCACGAATATAAAACTTCTGTTAATCCTCAGCATATTTTCCTAACTAGTTCTTTTTTAACTATAGTTTTTGAAATTAATTTAAAATTATGGTGGCTCGCAATTTTATTCTCAGTCTGAAGCCTAATCTCTTGTGAGGATCAATTCTCACATTCACATTTTCATTATAAATGTCTCTGTGACTGAGCATCGCACTGTACTTAAAGCATAGTTGCATATTTGCACATTAGAAAAAAAAAAAAAGTGTTACATCTACTGACATGGTGGGATTTTATCACACCAACAGAACCTTGTGAATTTGGAAAAAAATTATCTCCTAGCGATTTATCCAGATACAGTGATGGATAAAACTTTGGATATATATGGCACTGACCTGTTTCTTAAGCAATCAAATCCAGACCGTGCTGTAAGGTCTCCATCATGATGGACTGGCCAGATAGCCTCTCATTTTGAGAGTGTCTTTCAAGGGGACTGGAAAGTGCATCAAACATACCTGACCTCAATCCGGGTCTGAACAATCCGAATCCCCTCCAAAAGTTGGCCGAACCAGCTCAGAGGAGCACGTGAGGCTTTAATACTCGGCTGGCTCCGTGACATGTGGCAACCGTTGTTCCGGAAGCCAGATTTGTCACAATTCACCACTTGATCTGGGTCTGTCAGCTGTTATGTGTGTGCTTTAGGAGACTGGTGTGCCGTGATCATCACAGCCTCGTCTCTATCCATAGTAAATCAGCCTTGACACTTGGGCCTGGGATGTGATGCGCTGAATCCTTCCAGGAATCAACAAATAGTCCTCCAGTATTTCTCAGAACCAAAATGCTTGCATCGAGGACGGGACTGCAGAATTATTTCAAAAAGATGAGATGTGAGGTCTTTATAATGTAGCTGAAGTCATAAAGCTTTGCTTGCCTACAGTGTATATTCACAATTTGCCTGGCATATCAAGACATCATGTGAAATATTTATAATATTTAATACATTCATTATATACTTTATTTTATTATACCATAGATCAGATAGGTGTTTGAAAGTTCTAGCTCCTTACAATCCATTATCTTTGTTAGAGTTAAACTATCCAAAAAACGAAACAATATTGATGTAAATTTCAAACTGCGTGGTATGCACATGCCTTGCTGTGTTTGAAAATTACATCTCCCAGAATTTGAACTTTTTGTGGTTGTTTATTTATTTTTTTTTATTTATTTTTTTTGTGTCCATGTAACACTGCTTTTTGTGTCGTTCTGGACCATGTGGCCTCCTTGTCCCCTTTCCATTGTCGTGTGCTTGATGCAAAAAAAACGCTTTTAACAACATGCTGTCCATGAGTACATGGTGATCTGACATCTAAAACCACTGCCTGCCTCTGTGCCAACATCCGGTCATCTCTCTCACAGCGACTGGGCCAACCTTCCATCCTAACCACGCATGCAAGTCTGCTCTCTACCTTACTGCTTCCTTACTGCGCACCCTGTCACATCCACGTCTCTGTTCTTCTTTGCAAGATTGCGAATGCTCCGGCCACTCCAACCGGTGCAGCTACATCGAGCTGCTAAACACGGTCATTTGCATCAGCTGTAAGCACAACACTAGAGGGCAGCACTGCCAGTTGTGCAAGCTGGGCTACTACAGAAACGTCTCAGCAGAGCTGGACGATGAGAATGTTTGCGTAGGTCAGTCCCATCATTGTAATCAACATTGCAACTTGTGACGACCACCAGCCCTCCCCACTACTCCCCCACCCCATCACCCGTCAGCCGTCTGTCTGATTCATCTTCCACGGCCTCATTGCTCATTTTTACTGTTTGCCTACTTTGTTTGCTTCACTCCATTTACTCGCCACCTGACACAGTCATGAACAAGTGTCCATTACACATCCATTCCCCTGCGGAAGAGAATGGGAAAGGCTGCTTAAAGCACAAAGAAAGCAATGCACCGCGCGCACATATTTCTGCATTTCACCGATTTACATCTATGCTTTGCATTGGCTAAATGGATTACCGTCAAAACAAAACATTTTTAAAAGTCATTTTGGAGCACAATCGTAGAGCTACAGGGCATGTGCCACATGGAGAGCAGCTTTTCAAAGGCTTCTTTCCAGTGTTCTTGGACATGGTGGCATCACCTATTGGAGGTTTTCAGTTGTTCAACCTGTGAGCAGACCATGTGCTGCTTGCTGTGTCATTTTGCCCGAAGAGACGTTTCCTTTCACAAGAATTCCCCAGCGTGTTGAGATAAAACATCACACCTTGAGAAGGTGCCATGTTGCACATACACTATGTCTTCCAGCCAGTTTGTCTGGATAAAGATAGTGTTCAGAAATCCATTCACCGAGATTGAGGCAGAATGATGTGTCAAGTAAATTCACTGATGGTCCTACAGTATGCAACAGTCACATCCAAATAGCAAGCAAGAGAAAAACATTATTACCTTGATAAGTTATGATGTAAACCATATAATTACAAAAATATGTTAATTAAATTTTTTCTTGTATGCCAAAAAAGTAGCAGCAAAAGACAGAATGCAGGGATTTACATCTATCATAACCCACCAGAAAGTGTTTCCCACTATCCACTATCTGTTTCTTTTCCCTCTTTTTGTTCACCAGTTCCTCTGTTTCTGTCAAAATGTGGAGGGATTCAAATACAAGGGGAATATTTTGCGAAAGATGGCAACCTACTGTAGTAGAATGGCTCTCTGGTACCTAATTATGAACCTTTGTTAAGAAAGAAATGTTTTCGCAGGAAGCAAAATATTGAAAAACAATAATAGCAGGTAAATGTTTTTTTTGTTGTTGTTGTTGTTTTTACAATAGAGACCCTATGCCAAGCTAATCACAATGTGCCTATTCATTAAGTTTAGGAAAACAAATTTAATGAGTGTTGCATTTTATTTTGTTTGCAAACTTCCTTCATTAATTTCAGTGACCACCAGAGTAATGCAATGTAAGTAAAAAAATTACCATACTTTAAATGCCCTGATCACTGGTTGAAATGATCAAAATAAGGGAAATATGACAAACATATTATCTCAGATAAATAACTAGATTCACGTTTGGTTTACACATGGTAGTTTCTGTTGTTGCTCTAATGGAGAGCAGTCTTAAATGGGCCAGGATCACACCGGACACTGCTAGGCTTTCCCTAACCTGACACAGGGATCACTGCATTTTATAACTTGAATAAGGCTTGTGAGTGCTAAGGTCTTCTCAGCAAATCAGGAAGCAAAGTGTGTGTGTGTGTCTGGGGGGGGGGGTCATTACAGTGTCATCTCCGCTCAGTTCTCTTTCCCCTCTTATACCCATAAAGTTAATGGGACAGATGTCAGTGGAGATAAACTTGTCCTTTATTGGCCTCCCTTTTTTCAGACCCTGTTTCTTCAGTGCTGAATATGTTCTCTCCTGTCTCTCAAATGTTTTCGTTCTATTTCTGTCAGTCTGGAAAAACCAGCAAGTAGCAGCACAAAATGTAATACTAAGAAATACAATTCCAAACTTTCATTTTGCACCCCAGCTAATGCTCATCATAAAGGTGAATATTTTTTCACTACTATATCTTGTTGCCTCAGCCTTCAAATTAATATTGAGCTTCAGATTGTGTATGTTTCATTTTACATTCCATCTTCCACATCCCCTTCATAGCCCATACTGTACATATGTGCATTGTACACATGGCCACACTCTCTGTGGTTAGTTGAGTTACTATCAATGATAAAAATTATTTCCACATTAGGACCTGAATATCAACATCTGTCCTTACATCCTTAATTTTTTCATATTAATAAATGGCATGTGTGACACCTTTCCACACTGGCATATTTGCGATAATTCCGCCAAGTATTCAAATATGGTGATTCACACACAGGAACTTTCATGCCAAACGTGAAATGCCAAGCGTCAAATCCAAAAAGCATCTTTAAAATTAGGTTTCATATGTTTCTGTGTCAGACAACATTGTTGGTTGTCTTCTTTCTCCAAAATACTGGTGGATTATCTTCTAAAACAAAACAGAAAAAATGCCCTTGAAGTGCTTTTAGTAGTCTAGTAGCTTATTTCTGAATAGAACTATGATATTTGGAGTGGGAAAACAAACTTTTGTGACCCCAGTCACCATAGATGTCACCAAATCGATCAAAACTGATAAAATAAGGATAGCCACTTTAAATGACAATTCACTGAAATAAACTGAAATTTTGCAGAAAAGCATAACCCTTTCATTGACTTGTAAATCAGGGTTAAGGACAAATGTTGATTGAATAAATAAAACATTTTACATAAATTAATTGGAGTATAATTAGTGAGATACTGTGTACTATTCTTTAAGATGCTAAACCTGACAGAAACCATCATTCATCTTGGTTACCATCTTTAGCAAAGCCAGGAACATCCAATGAACTGAAAATGCATTTATATTTAGCATTTATATTGATGAAAATTTTTAACAAAATATTAAAATGGGCTTTATAATGTTAATATAATCTATGCTGTGGTTGTACTTCAATATGTATCCCATTATACTTGAAATGGCAGCATTTTTTGGTAAATGGTTGGTTTTGCTCTTTATTATTATTATTATTATTATTCATGGATTCATGAGACTTCAGGGCCCTTTGAACCAACAAGTTTCTTAGAAATCTTAGAAACAGCAGCTATTATTTATTGATACGTGCTTTTTAAACTGGTAAACCAGTCTCCAGTGTCTTTGTGTATGTGTCTTGTTTCTACAGACTGTAATTGTAATCCCTTTGGCTCAGACAGTGATCGCTGTAATGGCACAGGATTTTGTAAATGTAAGGAGGGAACAACAGGGGCTAAGTGCCGTGACTGTCTTCCGGGATATTTGTGGGACAATGGCTGCAAATGTAAGTAGAACCGCTCCCTTGCAGCGCCTGTGTCCGCATTTCCTGGTCCTGTTGGCTGAAACCGCTTCGCCAGCCTGGCCTCAACCGCTTCAGGTGCCCTTAACAGCAGAAAACGAACCTGTGATACCTAACCACTACTAACAGGCTGAAGAATGAATGATTTGCTTTATTCAAAATTGTTGGAAATGCATTACTTTTCTCTCTTTCCTGAGATTTAATAGACTTTTTTGATAGGCATATGCACACCAAAGCTTGTCATTTTCTTTAGTTTTCATTTGCTGTGTTCAGAACTAGGCAATAAGCTGTGCATGCAGACTGTTCCTTTTTTTAGCCAAATTATTCAGCAGTTTGATGTAGGGGGAGCATAACAGCTGACCAAATATTTACTGCCTGCAGCATGCTGTTGATGTGTGGCAGCAACAGGATTATTTATTCAGTGCCAAGTCAATTTGTTCCCTCTGCCTAAATGTCTGAATAATGGTGTTCAAAATACGCGGTTTTTATTTTTATTTATTTTTTTGCAGTTCCTCTATTTTAAATTTTAATTAAAATGTGTCATCTGTGTTATCACAATGTTTCACGTTAAGCGGCAGAAAGCACATCAGAGGCCTGGACATCAGGTTTGTATTGGCATTCTGTGTGAATGCAATGGATAAATAGATGTAATAGATGTAAATATAATGTAGATAAAATGCAGAAAAATATTGATCTTTTTTCCATCTGAGAACAAATGCCAGCATACAATATTACAGATCCCATTACCCAATGTGGTTCCCCTCATGGATATGATTGATTGGCATATGTACGATTAGCAACTATAGAGGTTGATGCAAAGGTACATTTCCATCTCAAAAACAATGCATTTAAAATGTATCCGCACAAACCTCACTGCCCATTATTAACGCTCTACCATTACGTTCTGACACACTGACCTAAATGGATTGCAGATAGCCCTATTTAACTGACTGTTGACAATTGAGGGGTTCGATGTCAAAGTCAGTGCAGTAGTGCCAGCACATCCATTCAAGTGTGCTTAAAACCCATTCCCCAGAAGCCCGCTCACCCTGAGTACCAATAACACCTTTAATAAGACAAATCATGTTGATGCTCTTCTAGAGGACAGTGCACGCCAGTATAATCCTTCAAAGCGAACGAGGAAAACTCAAAGCGCATTTTGTAGTTTAATATTGGAATTGAGAAGCTGAGCCAGTCGAATCAAGCATTAAAAGGGATCATGTTCAATCTAACCGGAGCTGGTCCGCAGAAACATTGTTTTGGTGACTATATTGAACTATATTTGGTGAGCTGTATTTTTTCTCTCAATGTGACTCTGTGAATGGAAGATATTTTGAACTGGCAGTTTTCCTCTGGGATGCTCGTTACCTAAAAAAGTATAATCAAAATAAAAAAATACTGAATAATGAAATCTTACTGAAAGGCATTTGGTTTAACTTGAGAGGATGTACATCTGATGTTCAACTGAGTATGTGATACTGTGTGCAGTATGCAACATCGATAATATTTTCAGAGGTAAAATAATTTCACAAAAAAATAAGCGAAAAACTAGAATGAAGTCACACACAACATTGTATTATCATTACAATCTCATGGCCAAGTTGATGCTCTGCAAATACTATCAACCTGTCAAACATGCAGAGGGTAGTTAACTGAACAGTGCAGGCGAGATATTCATGAGCTCCTTTAACCTCAATTTTCTTGGGCTTTGCCCTATGAAGATTCTGAGCTGCTCAGTAGACATAATCTCATGAAAGCCCTTGCTGAGGGAGAAGAGCTATCTGTCCTCACCACCCACTCCACTTGTTATCCCTGCCCTACCGTTGGTAAACAAGCAATTGTGAAATCAAGGTGGCACAATCTCGGAGCCAGTCCGATCTTGTTCGCTCAATATTGGATCAATATGAAATGCATCACCATGTATTTAGAAACTGCATAATGTTCACTGTATGACTGATGGATAAAAAGGGCTAAGAAAAAATTGGATTTCAGCACATGCAATGGCTACAAGATCAAATCTGTTTATTGAATGCAGCAGTACGAGGCATCTGGGCCTAATACAGGCTGTAGGAAAAGAAATGTGAAAACTGATGCTGGTGACAGAGAATGATAAGTGAAGTATTTCTTTGCTTCTTTTGCGTGTGTGGAATTCTTGTATTAGAAGATCAGTTCATAGCCTTAAAAGTGCTTTTTTTTTGTAAGCGTCTATTGAAATACACCGTGGAATAAGTCAGATCTATGCACAGCAACAGAATGTGACAGACAAGTGATGTAGTTGCTGTCATATTCTCAGGTTGCCAAACATGCATGAAAATAAGTACCTAATAGAGCACCACAAACCAAATGAAAAAAGGAAGATGGTACATAGATGGGCATGAGCTGGTGATTCCATGCACAGTTCAAATTCTGGAAAGGTGTTAAAAAAGGGATGACTATGGATCAGTCTGTGTCAGTTTATTTGTTTGTTTGTTCATCCGTTCCTTTGTCACACTGTTCTATTTATGAGGCGGCATTGTGGACAAAGGTCGGTCTAAAAAACACGAGAGGAAACAAACCGTTTTTGCGTGAGCAAGATCCAGTTAGCTAGCAAAATGTGTAATAATAATACACATAGTGTCAGATCTATAGCTATTCTCCAATGAAAACATACACAGTTATTATTATTATTATTTATTTTATTTTTTATTGGTAGACCCTATATGTATTAAACATTTGTAATTTGTTCTTAGTGACCATAGATAACTTGCACTGGTGTTTTACTCGGTACATGCTGCTCTGGGAATGTTGTTGGAACTATTAAAAACAAAGCCTGTTTTCTTTGAAAAGTTTAGATTTTTTAATTTTAATAAATCAAAATCAAGCTAGTTACAATATTATGTTTCTACAATGTTAAACTCACTTATGCTCTGAAGATAGTATATCCCTGGCCAGGTTAGCACTGTGATATGAGATAAGTCAAGTCTATCCAATGTCCAGGGATGCATTTGCTAATAAACCAATGGTCTGCTATTTCTGGTGAATCATGATCTGGATGGGCCAGTTCAAATGTGATATGCCTAAGTTTCTTATGTATCTGACTAGCAGCAAATCTACACATTCAATGTTTACAAAAAAGAATGTGTTAAAGTTGAGGCAGCTTGTTCATTAGTGAGCAATATGTGTCTGAAACAATACCTAACAAACCAAACCACCATCCCTGAGCTAATTTATTTATATAATTGCTAGCTAGCTAAACTTGTGTACTTGGAATATTATATTAACCAATTAGCCATACTTCCTCTTTCATAAAATGGGTAAAGCATTGTTATTAGCTAGTTAAATATGCAAAATCTGACAGTCACAAAGCCAGCTGATGCTTTATACAACCAAAAAGTGTAATATAAAAGGATTTATTTCCAAACAACCAAGGCAAAGATATAAGCAAGATTTAAGTATTGAAACCAAACTGCCTAAATTTAATTGTCAGAATCAATAAAAAAAAATCACAGCTGATGAGGCCCATAATTACCATCAACTGGGAATATTCCAATAAATAAATTAAGTAGATGCCTGCAAGACATGCCATACATATTAATCTAACAGTCAGTTCATGAAATTTAAATACCTAAAGAGCTTATAACACATACCCACACATGTATTTTACAACACATGCAAAGTCTTGCCCCTCTCTGCAGTGTTGGTTACTCATTTAGCCCAACTCAACTCAAAAATATATATATATATATATATATATATATATATATATATATATATATATATATATATATATAAAGCAGTTCTGCAAAGAAGAGAGGGCTACAATTCTTTCACAGCAATGTGAAAGACTAGGAAATGTTTGGTTGCAGTTATTTCTGCTAAAGGTGGTGCAGCCAGTTATTAAGCTTAAGGGCGCAATAACTTTTTCACATGGGATACATGGGTGTTTTATCATTTTTCTCATTAAATAAATGAAATAATTATATTAACAGTGTGTTTACTCAGGTTCCCTTTGTCTAATATTGCATTTTGTCACAGAAACCATTCAGTGTTACAAATATGTAATAGAGGAAATCAGGAAGGGGACAAATACTTTTTCTTATCACTGTATTCACAGCACTGCATATATATATATATATATATATATATATATATATATATATATATATATATATATATATATATAATGAAAGTCCCACATATTCGATTAAATGGCTTGTAATGAGAAACAGTAGGTGGCTTACCAGCCAAGTGTATGCTGGTCAATGGCAGCAAAAACTTGCTGGAACCAGTCAGATTGCAGGAAACCAATTTCACAAACCATAACTTCCCTTTCCAGATGCAGTAGTGATACTGTGTCTGGGGATGAAAGTAATATATTATAGTTCGTCATATTCCCCAGCCCTTTACTTTCTCTGGGGGATATGACTATCCATAATAGATACACCTTCCGTATTTATGCACAGACCACCAAGAACTTTGGGCTAAGGTTATTTTTGTGCAATACAAATTGAAAATATTACAAACATCATAAATAATACAAATGTGGATTTTGCTACGATCATATATACATATGCATTTTTATATGGCTCATCCCATTGCCATTAATGTGTGCAATAACTGGATTACTAAATCTGCTTGCATTTATGTACATAACTCTGTGGTGTAAATAGAAAATTAGCCCTATAATTTTAACCTTTTTGAACACTTTGTCCAAATAATGCACTTTCTGGACTTATTTTAAAATTAGTACGCACACATTTATGCTGCATCCATAATGGCAATCATTATGGCTGAATGCCATTAACCATGTATTATGAATAAGGATTTAGATAACAGCCTCCATGCTAGTCCCAATGTTAGCTTCTGGTCCTATGAAAAATGAGGGCAAAATATATCACACTACATGACAATCATGCTTATAAAACCCACAAAGTCTCTTTAAAATGCACTCTTTCATATGTACAGAGCTAGGGTACACCTGTGCCATATACTGAATACTTTCGGTTAAAATATGTCATTTTATAATGTATGACAAATTGTATTAAACACACAATGATTTTAATATTGGTGATAAATTTGTATTATTTTATGTAGCGATCACAACCGAAGAGTTAGTATAAAACCTGATTCAGAAGACCTGCAGTCTGTTGCTACTTGGTATGTTCCAGTGCTAACCATCTTTTCAAATAATTTTTGGACAGAGATAAAATAAGCAATGCTTCAAAAATGGGAAATGCTTTTAGCTCTGCATTGGAGGTGAACAAATATCATTAATGTTCCTAGCTCATCATTGGCCATATACAGTACAGTACCTGCAGACCTTTAGATCTTCCAGCTTTTTTAGGCACTCTGATCATTCAGTATATACCTCTGATAGAGTAGGAAAGGGAATCCATCTGTATGCAGATAGGAATAGGCAATTAAAACAGAAATCTCTCCTCAAACAATCCCCACTCACTCAGATGCAACATCTACTCTCTTCCTTACTTGATAAATATTATTCCTCATAGCAAAAGTAAACCTAATAAATCTCACAATCTATTTTTTTATCGCGTCTGTTTACGCTGGGGAAATTGTGAACGTGAGCGATGGGAAATTACTGCCTTACGCGGTTCAATCCAAGTTCCATTGTTCCGGCATATTCTGTAAAATATTCTGTAAAATGAGGACAAAGGCATGTAGCACCCTTTAGTGTAAAAAACATTGTGGTCCAGAGCTAATACTCTCATATTCTGCATGTTGACCCCTTTCTTAATGTTTTACACACAAGCTGGCTTACATAACAGTTTTGGCCTGAAATCTGCATTTTGTGTTGGGGGAATATTGTGTGATTTTAATATTATGAAAGATAAGTGGTACCTAAGCATAATTTTACTTAGATTTGAAAAATGCTAAGTGTAAATCTGATCTGCAATAATAGCCACAGCTTGTTAAGGTATCACAGCAGTAGAGTTAACCAATTGAAATGAGATTCAATCAAATAACATCTTTTTTTGGAAAATAAGAGTGTGATAGCAGTGAAGTGGTTTGGAATATATCACAATCAGGTCACAAACAGAAAGAGTAAAATAAAAAAGTTTATAAATAGCCTTTTTCATGGCCCAAACAACTAAAAAGCACAAGTTCAATTCTGCTTCAAAATGATGGTACAGGTGTGTGTAGGAAGATTTGCTTTCTGTTAGACGTAGTAATCCACTTTAATAAATACACTTTCACATCTCCTATTATTTTATCATATTGGTCAGCCAATTTAATAGGTCATGTTGTACAAGTGTGAAAATGTACAACTGTGAAACCTACGTATACTAACAGTTTCAATACCAGTAACCTAGTTAAAGAATGAGCCACCTATGACAAACACAAATAAACTCCAACATGTACTCAATTCTTAATTTCAACCTGAACAAGAAAATATTCAGTTACTTATTTAGCAATTAAATGTCTTCCACATTTAATTAAATTAAGCACAGGCTGTACAGGACCATTGCATATAAAAGTGTATGTTTTTGCACCATTACAAAATTCAAAAAGTTAAACCCAACATCTAACACCTTTCATTGCAGCAGTTGACTTTTTTGCCGTTTGTTTGCAAATAAGATTTTTAAAAAATCTTATATAGCTATAGACCTCTATACAGTATATATACCTACTAAATCAACAGCTTGATATGATTATACTCACATTGGGTGATGATATTGATTGCAGTCACACACACACACACCCGCAGGCGCACACACATATACACTCAGATACACACGACAGACGGATTCAAAGAAGGTAGATTCAAAGTCTGCATCGTTTTGAAAGGCCTGCATCACAAATATGATGTGTGTGCTCTGTGTGGGGACTGGGAGTCCAGGGAGGACTCTCTAGGGTAATGTGTCCTGCTTTACTTGTGCTCAGCAGTCTCACAGTGAGGCCAGGGGGCACAGAGCAGAGGGTGGGGGTGGGGGCTGATGAGACGATGACTGTGACCTGGAAAATATGCCAGGCAGGACAGCACAGCCACCTCAGAAACGACACCAACACCCCGCGCTCCCCCCTCACCCCCGCCCACACCCTCCCTCCGCTTCGCCTCACGAATCAATGCAGGCTGATAATCTATCCATCAGAGCAGTGGACTTGAAGTTAGGTCTAAAACTAAGCCCGTCGCATCAGAATTGAGCTATCTCTATCCAATGTTTCCTTCCTTTAAATATTACCTTCCTTATTTTAGTTCTCCTCAGTAACACGCTGATAACTGGAAGTATTGACGTTTCACTTTAAGAGATCAATACCCCCCCTCTCCAGCATAGTTTGATGCTCAGTGCAAACCTCAGAACTAGACCAATGTAATTCTACACATCCATACGCAGAGACCAAATCACTCTGTATATTAGCATTAAGTATGATCTGTTTGGTAAAAATGACACATCCATCACATCCAAAAATCAATTTTAATTCATTAGTTGTTTTGTTATCCATATTTTGGTGCTCACCTCAATATAAGTTGGGGCATTATTTAATAAATTATTAGTGCAATCTTAAGTGTGCCTGTTTCTCGAGCTGGAAAACAAATATCAGCATGTCACTTGAAAAATGTCAGCATTTTATTTGGTGCATAACGATAGTCTGTGATCTTAAGTTTGCCTGTTTCTCATATTTAAAAAAAAAAATCTAATATCAGCACAACACTTGGTAAATGCCAATGTTTTATTTGTTTTGTGCCAGTAATCAGTCATTGGGTAAATAGAAGTAAAGTCTTACATCTATGCCAGATTAAAATTTACATCAATCACCAGTATGTGTGTTACACAGCACAATTTTCCGGTGAGTGTCCTCCAGTAACTCTAGAAAAGTCACAAAAGACCTTTTGCTCTAGATTATTTGTGTTATATTTTAACATATTTCTACTGTGTAATGTTCAATGAATGGGGAAAAAACCCTTTGAGCTAATCATCCTCATTGTTTAAACATGAAAAACTACTTGGTGCTGACTAATTCTTATGAAAGATAATTATCAGACGGCCTTTAAGAAAATTTAAAAGAATAGGCTTACGTTAGTTTATTTATTAAGTTCATAGTTCTTTTTTTATATTTTTAAAAAAAAATGAGCATTCAATGATGATAACATTTTAGGAGTAAAATAGCAATACATTTTGTTTAGAATTAGATTTTATTATGCCAGTGTTTCTTCCTGCATAGGTATAGCATGTTCAATTGGACTGAATGAATTTGAATGAATGGAGTCGTGCTGGCAGGCTTGTCCAAATTCTCCTCTGACTTTTAATATTTGTATATTTTACGTAAAGAAAGATTAGTATACGTTAGTATATTAATATACACAAGCATATAGATTAGCGATTACCAGAGGAGTTGAATTGAGCTTGGTTTCTTAAAAAGGAATGCACTAGTATTATCCATCTGTCAGTATCCTGGGTAATGTAGTTCAGAGTGCTAGACTGGCCCTTCTTTTCCTGTTACCGTCTCATGCGTACCTCCCAAAAATAGCCCTTTAAGGCTTTTCTACCATTACGTTAAGCCAGACATAATTCAACTGCGCAGTATCAGTAATGGTAAGACAGAATGTTAGTTTCATGGGTGATTTTTATCATGAGTTTTCTGCTAATACGCCATATTTTCTTCTTGTCAAGGTGAACAGCAGTAGCTCTTTTTGTTTGTTTTTGTTTTTGTATGTGTGTTCTGTTCGCCTACAGCTTGCTTGACAGCTTGCTTCCAGGAGAAATAAAACTGGCCTTGTTCTTCACACTGCAAAATATATTTTGTTTGGATGAATTCTATGCTCGTAGAACTGTCTTTCTTGAATAGTTTCACCTCCCTCCCCCCCTTCCCACATGAGTTCAGGACTTTAATATGATATCATGATTTATCGAGTGTGATTCTTTAACCAAAAAGAATAACTAGACAAATGTGTATAAAACAAAACCTAACCTTATACTCATATACTTATACCTGGGTCTAAAACAAAAATAGTTTGTGAATAATTGTCAACATAATGATCAAGTGCAAATGCATTGCTAATTCATTTAACAATGAGCTTGTGACTGTGCTTTAAACTGTGCTGAGAAGTTTGTTTGGAGGGGGGGAGGGGGGTATGGTATATGGGCATATTTAAAACTACATTTGCCTGAAAACTGTTACCCAAAAAACTCAATTTGTTATGTGCAGCCAGAAGAGGATTAAACGGTCTTTTAGTCAGACTGGCAATAAAGATACAGCCTCAAAATCTTTGTCAATATTGTATCCATTGTGTTCTTGTGTTCTATTTCAGTTAGATGAACTTTGACCTTCTCCTGTTATCATGGACATACTCCTTACATGCTTTCCTACTATCCCTTACCTTGTTTATTTGTCTTATGTCCTACAAAATATGCTACTTTAGGTTAGTTTTCTTCAGGTTGTGCAGTCTTCACCTCACAGATTCCACAGAACTGTCAATCATAATGTCAAATTTATTTTTTTGATTTTGACTTAGAAATACCTGACCTCTTCCAGTCATGAACAGTATGTTCATGAAGATCACGACTGAAAAAGAGTAGAGTTTCCTTTATATGATTTCTGTTTTTTGTATTTTTAACTACTCAGACATGCCTTACACATAAACTATTTTTACAATATATTATGTGACAGTTAAATTTTACTGTACCATTACTGTATTATGATGAATATTTGTAAAACTCAGGCTAGCAGCTTATTTGTCGGAAGAAAGTTTCAAATGCAATAGCCTTGAGTAACTGAATGCAGATTGATGTCAAAGGTGGCGCCAGGCCCTGGTTCTCATCCTCTCCATCCTCTCTCTGCTCGACCCTCCCCTGCTCCCCACTGCAGCCCAAGTGTGCAACAACGAGCTGATGCGCTGTCAGAACGGCGGCGTGTGCCACAACAACGTGCGCTGCCAGTGCCCCGCGGCCTTCACCGGACTGCTGTGCGAGAAGCGTCGGTGCGAAGGCGAGGCCGGGGGCTGCGGGGGCCCCGACTCCGGCCAGGCCGCACTCCCCCTGCCCCCGGCCCCCCTGCTGCTGCTCCTGCCCCTCGCCCCCGCCCTCCTGAGGGAGGCCTGCTGGCCCACGGCGCTCTGAAGCAGAGCGACAGAGAAATATATCCAAAAAAAAATCTACAAGCATACAAGCAATCCACCCAACCCAAGACACAGGCTGTCAATAAGGAATGTGCCAGAATGAAAGCAAAACTATAATTTGAAGAAGAAGAAAAAAATTATAATAAAGTATTGAAATCAAAAATAAATACATTTAAAAACAGAAAAAAAACAAAGATATATTTAATGAAATAACTGAGCATTTGCTTCATAAAGCCGACAAATGAACGGAGACCAGTGAACTAAGCCATACTAGATACCATTCCCCAAGAGAGGATCCAGAGATGAAAGACTGTTTTTCCTCAACCTCGCCGCGGCAACAGCAGCTGAAACCACTCGATGGCGATCACAACAATGTCAGAGCCACACTCTGGTGCTTTTGAGTAATATGTTGGCTGGGTTGCTTTGGGCTAATCTGACGCGAAGCAATGTAGGACTGTCCAGTTTGTGTGGACTGACACTGAAATTAAACTCAAGCATTCTTTGCTGTCAGTGCATTGTGGATATAAGGAAAATCACACCGACTGGCACGTTTGACCTGTGACCTGCATTAGTCCCGCCCTCTACTCTCTCTGCCCCAGTTATCCCTCCCTGCCCCCTCTTACCTGTGCTATTGTGAAAGTTACTCCTGTAACCCTCGTTGGTTGAAAGATTTTTTGTCCAATGTTAGTGACGCACATGTGTAATAGCCCTGCCCCCGCCCCGCCCCCCCCACCACCACCCACCCAAAAAAGTAAAAAGAGCAACCCCCTGTCCTTCTTTTATCTTAGAAGCACTGCATCAATAGAGATCATCGCAAAGATGCTAGTGTCCACATGAGCAGAAGTGCTTAGAAAAAAAATCAGTGTATTTAATTTTTGTATTTAAAGAACAAGTTATTTTCTTGATGAAGCAAAACCATGTAATGCATATACATTTTTGTATTATTGCCGATACATGTTAAAAGGCAACTTGTTAATATATTCATTCATTATGAGAAGGAGAAAAATAAGAAATGGTTTACTTTTTATTCCTATTTGGTTGTGCAGAGCTTCCTCTGTATTGGCAACGTGCTGGCATCAAAGAATATAAGTTTACATATATACTAAAGTGTAATAAGATTCCACCAAAGGACATTTAATTGTTTTCTTGTTGCTTTAACACTGGAAAATTTAAGTGAATAAAATATATTGAGGAAAAACTGTGTAAGTCTTATTGGCTGTTGTTTGTTTTTTGGCTAAAACACAGATAAATTAATTTCAGAAAAAAAATAAAATAGTAATATCTATAGTCCAATTGTAGCCTATATAAGGTAGTGTTACCAAATTCCCTGGAGGGCCATGTGCAAAATGCAATGAGAACCAACAGTGATGGAGATTACTGGTATAAATGAAATATGGGACATCAAGATTTCCTGTGAATAAGTCAGTAAAAGCAAAAAGGGCTGAAATACATGGCTATCCCAGATAAAATGGGACATCTGTTCACCCTAATATAAAGGGTCGTTGGCATACCATCCCGGTTTTAAGTTAAGTTATATTTTATTGACCCCATGGGGTATTTTGTCCTTTGAATTTGACCCATCCTAGTTACTAAGGAGCAATGGGCAGAGCGAATGTAAAGAGAGTTATTTTTGGAACTGTTCTCACAAAAAACAGCTTTGCCAGTACCCTAGTGGGACATTTGCCATGGTTAATGCTTGTCAGGAGGTTACATGATTGATTCCCAAGCTGAGCATTGCTAGTGTACATTGAACACGAGGAAGGTACATTACTTCCTCAGTAATTATCCAGCAGTAAAAGTGAATCAGCAAATTAAGTAAATTGTCTTGCATAAAGTTGTCCACTGAGCAAGTAAGTAAGATAAGTAAGTAAGTAAATAAATGAATACATAAATAAATAAATAAATAAATAAATAGCAGACCACAGCCAAAAATGACTCCCTGCAAGTTCCTGGGTTACATAGAACTTGTGATTATGATGCTATGCGTTATATATACATGTGACAAATCATTAGTTTAAGATCTTGTAAACATTTTATTTCAATGCCAGTCTGTGGCATGCTGTGAAACATGTGAATGTGCTCCCGCAGTAGTAGATCTCGCACGGTGTTTGCGGCAGTCCAGATCTCCAAGCAGGTTTCCAGCGTTCTCCTTGGCAACTTGTTTGTAGCTGAGTCCAAAAAACAACAGAAGGTTAACGGGTAACAGCCAACTGCGATGCCCCACTTATAATCACAGGCCTCTCCTAAAATCAGCTGCACTGTTGGCTCTACCATGTCTTCAACATGTTTTCCACACATCCTCTAGAAGAGGCCTTGTTTCTGCATTACCATTGTGGGTAAGTATCTGTATTTGCGATGAGTAATTCCTTTTGATGACACATGTATTTATTGTCACGAGCATAAGGCTAAAAATATAGGATTAGTAATTGTTAAGGTTAATAACTGTCCATGTGCATTTAATTAATTGTGTCCCCATCTGTTTGAACCATAATGTTACAATGTTACTCATCCAATATATTTGCATAAAAGACTTACATTTTCATTTTCAATATCTTCTGTTGTCCAAAAACATACAGTATAATTGTGCAGCATGACCTTGTTGCAATCTGACTGAAACTAGGAGGGAAAAAAAGAGGGGAAAATGCTCAAATCCTAATCATTATTCCTTAAATTTATCAAACGCCTTTGAAGACAAATTACTGCAGCTTTTAAACATCAGACATAAACTCTTTGTACTTCTAAAGAGAGCTATACTTGGGAAAATGTTGGAAAATGTGGTGAGCTTCATTGGTATTTATATGCTATTTGTCTCGAATTCAATCCGGTAAAGATTTGTTTCAGTAGAATGCATTGTCAGAGGGGCAAATTAAATATTAAAAGGTATTGACGTCTTGCTGAGAGGCTGTGTTCAAAGTTTATTCAGTATAGTAGGTCTCATCAGCCAAGAGACAGTTCATCCATAATGTGAAAAAGTCAGATCTTGCAGAGGGGATTGTTTTTGTTTTTGAGTTGAGTTTTGTTAATCAGATTCCTGGAAAATGTGTCAAGCATGTATGGTTAATTGGGAACTGCTATTGGGTGCATGATAAGGTGCAATAAAATGAAAGTATGTGCACAACAACTCTCAGACAATTATACCTCACATACACTGTAAAAACGTTTAGGATTTAATAGTTATTTTTCATCAAAAAGTATTGTAATCAGAATTTAACTGTGAAATTAATGGTTACCTGGAATTTACAATATGTAACAGTCATTTTTCACAATGCGGTCAGTATTAAATGTAAGATTTTGGGGCCCTTTACACTTTGTGTTTATAATCAAAGAAGTCTCCCCCGCCGTCCTCAAACTCACCCATACCTCTCTTGAGGACACAACCTCAAACGCTACAAGCAAAATTTCAAGCAAAGAGTCGAGGTGGTCAGAGATACTGAAAATAGCATTTTTAGCAACATGAATGATTCCATATAGATGGTAACTGTAATTAAACCGAGGTTCTGTCTCGTTGTGGTCATTAAAGTCCCCATGACACTCATCGCAAGAGTAGTGGGTTCCCCAGTGTCCTGGCTAAATTCCTAACCTAGCTCCCAATTTTAATTGACTAAAATTGTTCTCTCCGGGGCCGTCTGGGTAGTGTAGCGGTATAAGCACTCGCCTACCACCGCAGAGACACGGGTTCAATCCCCAGCAGCGGTACTTCCGGCTTGGTCAGACATCCCTATGAACACAATTGGCAGTGTTCGCGGGTGGGAAGCCGGTGAGGGTATAAGTCCTGATCGTTGCATTAGCGACTCCTACTGGTTGGTCGGGGCGCCTGTTCAGCTGGGAGGGGATCTGGGGGAGATAGCGCGAACCTCCGCACGCGTTACGCTCTCTCAGTGAAACTCCTCGCTGTCAGGTGAAAAGAAGCGGCTGGCGACTCTCCCCAGACCGACAGAGGATAGCGCATCGACCGTGATACACACAGGGAATTGGTATAACGACTAAATTTGGGAGAATATGGCAAGAAAATAAATTGTTCTCTCCCTCTCCACCTCAACTGATATGTGGTAAGCATGCTGGTGCAAAATAGCTGCCGTGCATCACCCAGGTGGATACTACACATTGGTGGTGGTTGATGCAAGCTTCCCCTTCATCCCTGTAAAGCGCTTTGAGTGAGAGAAAACCGCTAAATAAATGCAATGAATAATTATTATTGTTGACATTAAATGGTCAAACAGTATTTACAGTATTTAACAATATTAACTACAATGTAGTTAAGTGTTTAATTACTGACTCCTGAGTTGCATTACTTTTACAGTTGATGTGTGAAAATACAGGTTATTTTAGAAACAGCTGATTACTGTAATTCTACAGTAGCATACAGCTATATCACAGTAGCCCCAGGTCTCATTTACTGTAAAATTACAGTATATAGTTGTCATTTAATTGCAATATACTTTGAATATGTTACAGTAAATGAAATTTGAAGATTACAGTAAAAGTACTGAAACTAGATTCCAGTAATTTACTGTAAATATACAGGCAATATTTTGCAGTGTACACCTTAGTTTTTGTCCTCAAGGGTTCTTATCGACTTTCCCAAATCTAGTGATGTGAAACAGAAACCTTTTTCTGAGGAAAAAATTATTACCGGAACGCTGGTGGAACGAATTGCCTGATGTGATCACTGTAATTTTCATCCCCAGTTCCAGATGTTGAAAGTTCTGTGTGTGGTGCAAATCGTCCTAATTTCACAGTTAGCAGTTTGTTAGCCTGTGTTTTTCCTGAAGGCCTTAGGAAATCCCTGCCATGCCAAAAACTGTGCAAAGGGGTCTTCTGATGTGTGAAAATTATGCAGTCTTACCCCCAAAGGATCTGCAGTTTCTATTAAAAGTGTAAAAAGTCTAGTGAGTATTAGATACATACCGTATGCGGATCTTAAATTATAGTTAATGAACACTTTTTTTAAATTAGGACATTTCCAGGGGATAAGTGATGAAAATGAGGTAATATATGCAAAGGAATGCATTGGCGGGGATCCAGTGGGCTTACTGATTAAATTATTTCACTGTCTATGGAGACCCCACTACAGCCATGAGCCAGGAAATCATTTTCAAATCCCACAATGGCTCTTCACATCCAGCCCTGCTACCAGCCCTCTTACTCTATTCTCCTCCCTTCCACACACACATATGCACACGCACACACACACACATGCTTACACATGCACACACATGCACTAGCACATGCTTACACACACAAGCACACACTGATACACAGTCATACACACACACAGATATGCATACACACATACACACATAAATACACTTTTTTTGTACTAAAAACCTGTTAAAGGAAGGTTGCATTTCCCTGCATTACTTCAGAGAATGCACTTATCTGGCATACTTTTCTGCAGAAAAGGGTTGCACTTCAACTTCATATTCATTTTTTTAAATTTCAAATTCAATGTGTTGGAGTATAGAGCCCAAAACAACAAAATGTGTCACTGTCCAAATACTTACTGATTGCACTATACACTCAAAATTCAAATTCATTCACTTTCAAATTTGTTTTTCATGTTGCCATGCTGTGGTAGCCAATAGCCACTTCTGTTTAGGTTGAACATATTTCATTCACATATAAAATATGATTATAATACTTGCTGTCTTGCAGTTGTATTACTGTGATTTGAAAATTCTCCTTTTCAAACAAACCAAAAACTTCATCTTGAAAATGAGAAATTATTTATATCGCCACTGAAATACATAGCTCTCTTTGTCAACACATGCTACATTTTCCAGGTAAAAAATTAGATTCACCAGAGTCCTGTAAGCCATCTTTATTTCAACCCACTAAAACACTTTTTTTTATGCAAACAGATGTGCACTGCCTGAATAAAGCCAGTCTCCTCTTCACCTGTTTCAATTACCAGTGCAAAGAGAACAGAATATGCACCACATCCAGATGGGATAATCTAATTCCAATGGGCTCAACAAAACGACGTGACATGCATTGTTTTTGGGTGCTTGACTGTTCGTGCTGAATTACAAGGAAATTCTTCTCCATTTCTATGGTGCTGTTAAAAGGGAGCTAAATGTACATCAGTATTATCAAACAGTAAACCCATGTTCATTAATTTTAGCCTCCAAACGTATTTTACTTCCCCTGATGAGCAGCAACAAATGCAAATCACCTGGCTCATTTGTTCTATAATTTGTCTGAATCCCAATTTGCAAAGCAGATCTTGGAAAAAATCTGCCAGGGTGTAGGAAAGAATGTACCTTATTAACCGGATTCGGTGCATCAGGAGGGATTGGGTGTCCCTTATTAACACAGAGGAATAGTAAGAGCGTTTTAAGGGGATGTGTCTAGCGTATCTCTCCGTACCCAGAAAGCGATGACCATTTTGAGGAAATGTGAATCACAGTGGCCCAAACCACTTTCCCCAAGCGGGGGTTTTACATCAGTTCAGAGGTCTGGCTGTGTCAAAGACATTGGTTCTCAGTTGGGTTTCCCCTCTGCGTTTTAATGAACAGCATCAGCGTTGGTTTTGTCAAGATTCCTCATTACGGCACTGTTTTAACTGTATATTCAACCCTGGTGTCTGCATGCTGCATGCTGGGTGGTGAATTAAAATAGCGTATGTTCTTGGAAAGAAACCTTATCCTAGATTCCTCACCTTCAAAATGTGGCTACTCCTGTCCTTTTATTGCATTCCAGAACCAGACCAAGAAAAGCACTAATTTGGCCAGAAGAATGCATTCAGTAATCTCAGTAGCCCCAAACTTTCCTTGATAAATTGTGTCATGCACTAAAGTGCTGAAGGCACAGAATGAGGAACAAAATCGATGAATATGTTCATTTCTTGTTGAGATGATTATAACATCAAAATACAAGCATTTTTCATGTATATTTATCCATGTTTCTTGTTTGTACTTAACAAGTTACCAAAATGAAATCATTCCACTCATTTATATTGTCTATATTTATTTACATATATCATCATATATTTTTTTTGGTTTGCCTCATGATTAACAAAGTTACTAACTGATGTATTTTTTTTAAATGATAGTACTTTGTCTTTCAATTTATTTTGGAATGAAACCACAATAAAGCTGCAGAAAAATGCAATATTCCAAAAAGGCTTGTCAGATCACTGAATGCTGTTTTGTGGATGAAGGAGCACTGGGTCTTTCTCATGTGAAATACAAGGTTCTGTGAATCATGACTCCCCCAGCCACAGTGCAACACAGAGAAAGACATCCAACAGCCACACAGGAAATTGACTGAGTGCACAAGCAAACGTAGCGCACGTGCAATCTTTCTTGGCATTCGCGTATTGATTCGTGACCTTGGTCAACATTCTGTTTTACTGCATTATCACAATGCTGTTCAGTGCGCAAATCGATGCGGAGAGCGAACCGGAGAGATCAGACATTGATTTGTTTTTCTTTTGGAGCAGTCATATTTATTTTTCAAGCATCCCAACACTGCCTCTGCCTTGGCTTCATACTAGCCAGATCACATGACCTGTGGAGACAAATAAATTATTTTTTAAATGACAGCACCATTATAGTTTATCATTTTATTATTTTAACAAGATTTAGATTATTTATCTCATGTGTGATACACACACACACACACACACACACATCTTTATTATTCTTATGAATATTTGTAGAATAAAGAATATGCTAGCTGCTAAAACCATTACCATTTCCCTAAATGTATCCCTTGACGTTGCATCAGCATTATCTAGGCAATATCAATGGTTCTGTGACTAATGAATGTATTCTAGACTCCATTTTTCAAAGTAACAGACTTCTTTGGAGGGTAGGACACCCGAGAATATCTGAGGATGTTGTCACGGCAAAATGTCTTGTACTGTGATTAAGTGTTACGTGCCAAGAATTTTTGCTGTACTGAATTATGGAGCCGCTGTGAACGATCTCTTTGGGGAAATGGCCTGGTCATTTTCTCAAGTTTTAGGGAGCATTTCTTTTTCTTGTACAGCCTAAAACACTTGTACATAGATCACCCACAAGGCTTCCATGTACAAGCCACTAAACTAAGTCACCAAACTGCTTCAGATCTTTTATTTTTTTCAACACCAGTACTGGAGCAATGGACACAAAAGTAGAACAGAGACACATTCACACTGTGGAACAAGAAATTATCTTTAGTATCCAAAGACACATTTAAAAACATCATATCATGAAAACTCATACAAAAGAATGTAACCAGACTACTGGCCACAAGATTTTGAGTTTATGTGAATGGTTGCCCTGTTTTTATTTCTAAAAACATGAATTGAGCACAGATTGTAAATGCAGTGTTGGATTAGAGCCTATATTAGAGTTCACAGATTTAAAGACAGTTGAGTTTATTATGTATTAATTCACATGTAAATTAAAGCCGGATCTGGTTTAAACACTAAGGCAGTCTTATGACCACAGTGCATAGATGCAGAGGAGGGGAAGCACCAAATGATTACCAAAGCTATGTATAGCATGGGAAAACACAGCTGTAACACAGCAACGAGCCGTACAATTTCTGGGATTTAACTGTAGCCTAACCCTAACCTTAATTCAATGGGTGGTTATTGTTTCAACTTCTAATAGAGATAAAACAGTTGACCTCTAATCCCACAGAAAAATATCAAACATTATTATGAGGTTGGAAAGTACCTGTGTCCAGCTATGTCTGAATACATGCGGGCTCCCCACGTCATGTGATTGTGTTACATGTTCTTGGGTCTTTTTAATTCATCTCCATATAAACACAGTGATCCTTATGGCATCACTTGACTCACAATGGCTCCTGTCTCCCTGCTGAGATAAATGTATCGGAGTCAGTTATACTGTGCCATCAATGCTTATCTTCAAAAAAGGAAATGGTGTGGCATTTTAATTATAATTAGTTACCATAGCATATGAGTCATAATTTCTGGTCAGTCTTATTCAGAGACTGTCATAGAGCTGGCTAAAAATAAAGATGACTGCGCTGTTCAGGAAATCATTATCAAGGTCAGCAATTTGTAAGATTATGATTTGTTTAATTATAGAATTATATTTGTTCACATGCCAACTGTTTCAGTTACACTTTCCAGCTAATGATAAAGCACTTGTAATATGGTAAGAACCCATCAGCATTGCAATGATAAGTTGCAATTGCCCAGAGGTCCCTGGTGGCTCATTACAAAGAAATGACAATTGCCAGGGTAAGGTGACAATTTAATGATATGGAAGCAGTGTCACAATGGCTATACCCCTGTAACTAGAGTGAATGAAGTTAACTCTTTAATTAACTCTTTCAATTACAAATAAGTTCATGACTCTTAAACCTTAAAATGTACCTGTCATTGTACCAAGGATATGATGTTCATCCAAGTAACCTGTTCCTTTATACTATAAGAGCCAATTAATCTTACTCCCTGCACCACTGCACTCAGGCCCAACATTTGTATAATAGATAATATTTTCTTCTTTCCCATTAAATAGAAGTGACCGAGTCTACCTGCATTGTTCCTCCACCAGTGTAGTGACAGAGACCAATATTCAGCCCTTCACATCAGGCCCATATCTTTTTTGATATCAACAGGACCTGGTTGACTGATTAGCATGTGACTGATCTGAATATATTTTGTGCCTCCATCTCAAAGCAGAATAGTTATCACAGTGTGAACAACAATGCTGCAGGAGAATGTTTTATTATTATTATTATTATTATTGTTATTATTATTATTATTATTATTTGTTTGTTTGTTTATTTATGTACTGAGAAAATGTTTCTTTACAAACTAACCAAGAACATTTCTGATCATTAAAGCATGTGAGAAGTAGTTTCTTGACCACCTAATTAAAATTCCAAAGAAAATGTACTGTATTAGCTCATAATTATTAAATAGATATTTCTCTATTTAACTTGTATTATGTACAGTGGTGTAAGCTCTTGAGACCTATAAGTGCATGCTGCTCTGGAGTCATTGTTTCACCCAGTTGCAGGTATCTGTACATTGGGTTTCCCCCTCCCCTCCCAAGCTGTAGCTTGCAGTGTACACACAATTTCCCTAAGCATATAGTGTCCATGTTCCCTCAGCGTACTGCATCTGTTTATCAGGGCAGACAGCTGTGTGCACTTTGGGAGCACAAACAATCTAATGCATTGCTAGATTCAGTAAACTCAGGCCAGATGCTGTGTATCTGGGAAGTAATTTAAATGCATTCTGCCTACTACCATTTATTGTGTGTGTGTGTGTGTGTGTGTGTGTGCACATATGCACATGTGTAGTTGTGTTCCATGTGCCGTTTATTTGCTATTGCTCTTCATGAACTGGGATAATAATATTTTAAGCAATAAAACATTATTATTTATGACCAGCAGCTATACCATTCTCCACCATAGTTCTACCCAATGGCTGAAGCAAAGTAAACATGGGCTTGGATGCGGAGGCATCCTGAGACAATGCAGAGAAAATTCCTAGATATGGAGACATCCTGAGAAAATTAGGTTGCTGCCTGAAATAGAGTTGGGGTATTAAGAATAATAAGTCCAAAAATAACTAAAGAGCATTCTAGGCACTCATATAATAATCCAATGAGAACAGCAGGAGTTGGGGTATGCAGTGCCATTTGTAAAAAGTTTCGTATTCTGTAACGGTGCTCAATTTTTTGCACATTTAGCATTGTCAAGAGTAAAAAATAAATGGACAAAAATTTTCAAATGTCACCTTTTTAATTTTGAGAGAAATGTGTCTAAAACAGTGTAATCCTTTTTCCAAGAGTAATGTCATGCATTAAAGCAAAATTTAAAACTTATATATTATATTTAAATATAAATGTTAAATGTAAATGTTAAATATAAATGTAAATGTTAAATCCCAGTAAGGACACATAAGTCACTGCCACATCTGCACGATGAAATTCATCAGCATGACATAGTGTTTACAGCATTTGCACACTGGCCCTACATTCCCGCTGCACTGTTTGGTGCATTGAGACATGCCAGTGACATGGGACCACTGAGAAAACGCTCCTAAGATTAGACCTTCAAACGGTAAAATTGTGGTGATGTACAGGAGGTCCAGTGAGCAAACGCTCTAAATAATATGTCGTGCCGATGGATTTGATTACATTGTGCAGACGTCATGCCGACCGTGTGTTTCTTAATTAGACGTAAATGCTAAAAATAAATGTCAATGTTAATGTTAAATATAAATGTAAATCTTCAATGTAAATGTTAATTGTAGCAACTAAATCTTCAGAAAATATGCTAATTGGTGATGCCCCTTATTTATAAGTTCAGCTGTTTGGTATGGAGGAGGGGGTCTTAACCATACCCACACACTGTAGTAGCCGCTGAAATTGGCTGCCTCAAAATGGGTAGTCCTGGGAAATTTGTTTAATGTTTGCAGTTGGGGTAAGAGCTGCAACCAGGTATAACATTTTTTTTTTTTACTTCAATGCATTCTATGCAGGATTTTTACCTTGAAAATATAAAATAACCATGCTAAGTCATATTTATAATCTCTGTCTTTATGCATTTTCACCATATTCGTGCATCTTCAACTATATTTGTTATTCTAAAATGTGTTTGGGACATTTCTGGGTGTGACACTTTTCTGTGTGAGGATGCATGGGTGTAGTAACAAGCCTGTGGTTTGAGATCAGATTTCAGAGTGTTTGTTGCTAGCTAGCCGCTGCAATGGCCCAGAAACAGCAAAGCAAAAACACAAGCTGACAAGGCTCATTCAAGAACTAGAGTTAAAGGGGAATTGCACTTCTGCTTCTCATGACTGATATTGTCCTTCTAATGAATTTGTCGCCCATTTGTCATTTTTCAATTAGTTATTTCATTTTATATGTCTAACGTTAGAAAGAAATATCTATTTTTTTCCACATAGTACCACGGTTTCCGGTTTTTCTTCTTCTTCAATTGTGTTTTGCCGTGAAACCGAAAAGAAGCGAAGTAAAACATTCCGTTAATTTAGCGTTGAAATCGAACAAACTAACGTTCTTTTGTTTGATGCGATATCGGTGTAATAATGAGGTGCATTGTACCCGGTTGATGTAATGCTCCTGTTAAACTTACCTTGAAAGCACATTTTCATAGTTTTCCACGTGATGCAACTTTGTGCCAGACATGGCTGGATGTAATCAGACACCCCAACATAAGAGCCGAAGAAGTTTGCAAACGAGGACTAAGGGTATGCAGCGACTACTTTGAAGCCACCGAATACCAAGGCGACCGTCAGAAGCCTGGAGCTGTACCCACCGTTTTCTCATCGTTGGTTGAACCACTCGAGGTAGGTACTATGCGGGCTGGCTAACGCTATCACGTCTGTCTGTGATACATAGGATGTCTATCACCAGTTGTCGTTTGTCCTGGGAATAGCCTGTGGTTCCTCAATCTCGGCCCGCTCCTGACTCGCTCTCGCTCTCGCACGATCAGCCTGCAAATTAGCCAGCTCTTCTTCTGTGTATTCCGGCTCGAATCGATAGGGCACAACAATTCCATGATCAAAAATCTCCATCGTCCTCAGCCATTTTCGGTTTTGCTAGCTAGTAGTCATACAACACTATTTCTGCCATAGACATATGTATATAATGTCTATGATTTCTATGACCAACCTAATGTTATTGTCTGCAGGTACACCCACATCAGAAGTCGCGCAATGATATGCATCCTCGAGTTCGACACTAAACTGCCTGGGTCTACTTCCTGAATCTGTAAAGGAAAACAACAAAACAGCGTAAAATATTAACATAATGAAATAACTAATGAAGGGCGACACATTCATTAGAAGGACAATATCGGTCATGAGAAGCAGAAGTGTTATAAAGTGCAATTCCCCTGTAATCTTGGAGGAGTTAAATATAAAAATATACTGCAAACATAGCATCTTTATTGAAATTCTACATTTTCAACTAGGTCATGTACAAGTTAGTGGTTATTCTCACAGGACAATTGGGAAAACAATGAAACATGTATTAATTAGTGATTATGTACAGGTAAATATTACCATTGTGAAACCCTCCTGCAGGAGAAAACTTGCCTAATAGTGTTCAGCCTTGCATGGCCTAGAAATCTTATGAACACACAATATGCCTTTCGAATGCAGTGTACACTTTCCTGATTGCTCGGTATAGCTACTGTGGCTTTAGGCTATTTATATTTTATTTTATTTGGCTTTAATGGTAGCCTATTTATCATTTTACTGCATACAGCTTTTAAAATGGTATGGGTGTGAGGAAGTTAAGCTCAATACAGTGTCTGTATCACTGTTAGGCTGAAAATATACTTTAATTCTATTGTGCTGCGTGTATGCTCGTCTGCTTGCTTTTTGTCTGATTGTAAATTTACAAGGTATATCTACCAGGGGTAGATCAGGGTTTCTCTTCAAATTATTTTGTCATACTTTCTGATTTCCTAGCATCTGTTACATCACTAGGTATATAATGTATACTGCTCCCACCGTTTATGTGGGTATTTCACCTTGCAGGTGCAGATAGTTCATTTTTGAGGACATGTACAATGTTTGTACATATTTGTTTACATTAAATCAAGTATGTTTCCAGCCATGGGGCTAACTTCACTCTGAGTTGGCAATGTGCACTTCTATAAATTTCTGAAGGTAAATAATTCCCTGCCGATCAGTAGTGTTCATGAAGATGGTAGGCTAAAAGTGCCTGAAAGGATCTTGTCAATATCTAAAAACACATTCCCTTCTAAATGCACTTCTTACAATGATGGCTTGTTCATCGACAAGAACCTTAGGTTAATTTCTGCTGTTGGTGTGTGTGTGATTTCACCAGCTAACTTAAGTATAAGCCTGTAGTTTTGCGGGTTTGGGCTTAAGACTGCGTTGCCCCGGAAACCAGGCACACTAAATTGTGAACTCATTTTGTGAAACCAAAAATCTTGAGTTTATCCCAAGATGTCAAAAAACTAAAGTTTTGATATAAAAAGTGTATTATTGTCAAGAATTTTTCCCCAATGAATAAATTATTACACCAAAACATTTCTGTGAGTAAACAGGATCATTTGAATAGTTGGAAACTTTTTCAGCCTTTTATCAAGGGAACTTTGAGATATTCTTTATGAAAGAAAAGTTCCAGTGAAGGTTTGCGGGATCAAATTAGATTTGATTTGTGTTTATTTTGCACATCCTGCAGAAATTATTTATGTATACTTGCGTGGGTTCTCCCATGCACCTGTGGCCAGCCTCTTCTTCTGTTCAGTGTACAGTTCCCGGACTAATCTGCGGAGTCATTGCATCACAGGAGCACACTTCATGCATGCCATGTACAGGCAGACTGCCAGAATTTCTCTTGCACAATGAGGTGGGCGGGGACACTTTTGGCTGAAATGCTCTCTTCATGGGTGACACTGTTACTAATCTTGGGTCTCCCCAATGGGCCCTCCCAGTCTCAGTCAGCATTGGCAGGGTCACAATTTAATTCCAGACCACTGGGGCACGTCATTGCACTCAGGGCTAGCGCTTTTCACGGGATGAGCCACCCAGGAGGCCATAAATAAAACATTTATGAAACAAAGCATTGGCGTGCACACGTAGAAGCAGAATTTCTCGTCCTTGCCCACTTGGTTAGTTTCACTACCTCAGCTCGGTATGTGCTTCGGTGTTACATTTGTGCTTTGTAAAAGCTAAGGGCAAGTCAGTTGGATGAATGGTCTATACAAAATAATATGCCAACTAAATTTCTTAAAGATAATGCAGGAACATCACTGCTGGCAGAAATGAGCTTGTAGGTTGCTGTAATATATTTCACAGTATGTTTACTGTAATAACAATTACAGTACTGGAATTATTACTGTAATAACAGTCCTTAGAGGGGTCCTGTAAGTGTATTTATAGTAAGAATACTGTGCTATGTATTAAAGCAACTTGCAAGATAATTTCTGCCAGGATGTTATTGTACATTTTAGAGTATTCATTTTATAATAACTTGCCGGCACTATTATTTAAAACAATATTTTTTACTTATGAAAATCACATCTATCAGGTCACACTCCTGGTCAGGGTTATGAGGGGGGGCATTGGACGAGAGGCAGGAATATATCCAGACAGGTACCCACTTAATTGTAGAACACACCCTTCACTTACAACTACAGGCAATTCAGTCTCCAATTAAGCAGAGAAAACCCATGCAAACACGAACACCTGGGACCTTCTTACTGTGAGGCAAAGGTGGTATCCACCGCACCACCATGCCATCCCAATCTACTAGTCCAAAGAATTGCCTATTCCATTAATGTAATAAAAACAATCCACCCAGAAGAGGTAAGATAATCAATAATAAAAACATAATTTGAGTGTACTCACTAGGATGGAATTCTCAAGTATGTATTAGTTTCTTATTTTGTATTGTATATCTAATATAGATAATTGTATAAACTGAAAATTTTTCATTGATGATATACTGTAACTGCTCTGTCGCTCATACCCCATCCAGATTCAGTGTGTTTTGTACATCTGAATATAATGTGACACCTCAAGCCTAGTCTCCAAAGAGTATACACATTCAAACAGAACACCTTTGACATTTCTTTGAAATGTCTTTGTGTTTCCCAGTTACGGCATGTCAGGGAAAATGAACAGTGTGTAATGGCATGAACAGGATGTTCTGGAATGGTGTCCAATTACTGGTCCAGGCTGAGAAGGCCAGAGGATGATGATTAGCCAGCATTCCAACATTACGCCTTTATATTGAGAACAAAAGACTGTAAATGACTCACCCTGTATGGATGAATTATTGTCATTTCTACCTGTTAATTAGAGAAAATAAGGACACTATCATCACATATATTGTGATGCCACTAGTCTATAATTATATTCTTACAAGCATGAAGGCAGCCATTGCAATTCTTCCTGGTAAAAGGAAGGCCATATTTCTTTCTGGATTCAACTCCCATTGCATTTGGCAAGTCCCTGTGCTTCTTAATGAAGGACAGCTCGATTATTTCTCTGGAGATATATTTATGCTCCAGGGGGTTGGTAAAACCAATGTATACTAAAATATAATATCAAATCAAGATTTACATATTAAATAAACTTTCCCTAAGGGATACGCTTTCTCAAAGGGATTTCTGTGTGTGTGTTATATATATATATATATATATATATATATATATATATATGTATATATATATATATATGAACACGCACTACTCAAGCTGTCTGAGTACCTCAGTATTCTAAACCTTCTTTATGACAAGGTAATACAATCTGTAACCTATATTAACTAAATTTTCCTGCTCACCCTTAAGAGGCAGACAGGTGCATGAGTGATTCAAATTATTCCTGCCATTTACAGGCAGGCTTGTGTTTTACCTAAAAATTCTGCGTTTGGGGACAGAGATATAAATACAACGACCTACACTTGTGCAGCATGCACAGCACATGTCTTCTCTCTGGCTCTTTCATAGCCACAGATGAATATTTCAATCATTTTTGGAGACACTGAAGACAACCATTCCATTAATAAGACATAATGGAAGCCTTAACATGTGCCATTAGCCACAAAACTATAGCAGATGAACTGTGGTTATTACAGCTCACACATTTTTCTGGTCTAAATATAGGCCTAATTACACAAATATGAATATAATAAAAAGAAACACATATAGAATGAGTTTTAAATCACCAGTCATTCCACCTCTGCTACGTTACCAGGTTTTCCCCGACAAATGAAAGGAACAAAGAGACGGGGAGGTAAGGGGAAATACTGTAAAATGGGATAAGGGAGCTGGACAGGGTCTGAAGTAGGCGTGGCTGAAAACGTGCCAGAAGAACGTGCCCAGAAAGATCAAAGCATAATCCCACTCAACCACTTGGAACTGCGAAGGGGAGAAACCCCCTAAAAGGTCTATTTAAGAACTGACAAGCACGATTAAGGGGGGTTTTATTCGTGATAAATGCTCTTCGGTTAAACGGAATGGGAAGATTTGCATATGACCTTTTTTTGTCGTTTTTTTAGGGGAATAATGTTACGTTTGGCATACGTATGGAAAATGGTTGATTAAGATGCGCTGTTCGTGTGTGGGGGGAGGGGGGGGATTGGTGGGGGGGGGGGTTAAATTGGTAAATTGGTGTCGGCGCGGGTCACTGAAAGCATAAGCAGTGCTCTGTGTGCAGTGACCCACCACGCGCACGTTCCCCCGGCAGCTTATATCACACGGTACCCTCCCTCGCTCTCTCTCCCCCAAAAATTCACCTCGCAGTCCTCATCCTCGCCGCCTCCGTGTCGCTCGCTCGCTCCGGAGCGTCCCGTCGCGAAAATCCGATAGAGCTAATTAACTTTTCCCCCCCTTTCCATCCTTCTCGAGTGATTTGGCCGGAGCGCGTCACGCCGCCGAACGGATCTTGGCGATATGAAAAATGGCATTTCCAGGCTAGGACAGGAGGATGGTCAAGTTAATGAATGGCTGCCAGATGTCCCTTATTAGGTTAATGTGCTTCTCTTCCCCCCGTTGTTCTGTGGTGGGAGGCTGTGCGCGCGGAAGACACAGTCGGGATCCCGGCGAGAGCGCTTCTCAGCCCTGCATTTTACTGTATAAGTAATCTAAACCCATTTCAAGGTTTATTAGCGCGGCGACACTTCGGGACAACCTTATAAAACGGCGGGACATGGCATCTGCGCTTTTTACTGGGTGCCAATACACAAAGCGCTTTTCACGGTGCTAAACGGACAGCTTAACTGACGAGCGTGGACCCGCGCGCTAACCCTGTTCGCTTTCTCCCATTCGACAGGGTCAGCCTCGGCTATTCGCCTTGACAAGGCCATGCCAGAGTTTAGACAACTTCAGAAACCTAGAGTGATAGGCGTGCTTTGGGACACCAACAAACTGTGTACATGGAGCAATTTTTACTTGATATATTTTTAATGAATCCAACTATTCCATAATTGCCTAATTTATTATCATTCCATAAGTAATTGCAGGGAACACACAGATACCGCAAGGACCTTTTAAAACAATCACATTATTCTAAATATGGTAATTAATCACATTTACTCCATTATATTTTCATTTGTATAGTCTTTTGGTGTCTTTTAATTTTTTTCCTCTATTGCTTGGGTCTTGTTCTTATCAAAGATTGCCCTTTTTAATCTCAGGCTTATCCATTTGACTTTGATTCCATATAGCTCAGCATCACTCCTCTCTATATGGATCCATACCATGACACAAAGGTGTAGCTATATGCAGTGTCATTTTGCTTATTATTCTCGGAAAAGTTAGAGGTCTTAGAAGTTAATTGTTAAATCCACCTGTAGGCTAGTACATTACTGTTCACAGCTTTTTAGTTTTCAGAGTGTTATATGGTATGGAAATGAATTTGCCCACATAGCTCTGATCATATATTCAAGTAACCAATGCATTGTTTTTGTTTCAGGTGAAGTGCTCAGTGTAAATGTATGTCTACCACTACTGGGGTTGAATAAAACTACGGGCATAGTTCTTGGTCTGCATTTCTATCCCAGGAAGAATTGAAAATTATATATTGTGCATAGTTTTATGTGTTCCATACAAAAAAAGATAATTGTTGAAATAGTTGTGAGCTGTGGCCAATTAAATAGTTTATACTGCATGTGTTAGTTACTGTAGTTTAGGCAGTGTGCAAATATACTATGTGTACATTTTGTCATAACATACTGAGTGCATCACTTAACATCACAATGGGCCTGATTTTCATCTATTTGTTTATTTGTAACTAAGGTTCGTACTGCAATTCTTTTTATCAACACTAGAATGCATATTTCTGTGTTTACCTGTGTTGCACTAGTGCTCAGTGCAGTGATCTGCCCCATGGTTTGTAGTCGAACTCCCAGGGCAATGCATAAGTGGCCCAGAGAATCACACAGAGAGAATGGGTTTCAGTCTTCCACTGTAGTGATCTGTGGATTGAAGACTGACTTTCTTTTTTTTTTTAGTGTGCACCCACCAGAGATTCCAAAATGTATTGCACTGATGAGAAGGAAATTCAAAATTGGTGCAGGAGAGCAACCTCTGCAGTGATACAAGAGTAATATAAGTCTACGGGAGTGCTCTTTGTTGGGTCATATCAAGCTGTTTGCTGTTTGGCAAATTTAACCACTCCAATAAATTGTTTTGTGTCACTGCAGCGGATGCTCTCCTGCTGTTTTTCGAATATTTGACAGAGCCCTGCTACCCATTTGTATACTCTACTCATATTTTTTGTAACAAAATTCAAAATTGGGAAATAAATAAAGAAAAATGTTGATAAAACTGCTGTGATTTATTTTGGCACACAACAAAGTGATTTCTGTCTGGCTCACATCTGCTATAAGACCAAAACTAAAACCACCAGCCATACATTGCCACACTGGTGTAGGTTGGTTGCCACTGAAAGGTGCAGGGTTTAGAGAAGGTAATATCAGCAGGAGAAATGACGATGGTCAGAATTAGATAAACACCTGACGGATAGTGGTTTAAAGAAACAAAGTGACCTCAGGAAGCACAGGAGCTGCTCGGAAGAGCTGACGACATCACTTTTCAGAAAGACAAATGAAAGTGGAAAATATCTGGAGGCAGTCAGGGGCCATGTGGGACCAGGGGGACAGGGGGGCCTATCAGAACTGAGCAGTGACTTTTCTCACACCGGGCCCAAAGTGAATACACACCTGGTCTCTATTATGCTTCCTGTGCTAAACAAAAACACAGACGCACACACACAAACACACTTGCCCGTGCATGCACACACACACACACACAGATCCGCAGCAGAGCCGTTCAGATGATACTGGGGCCACTGAGATCCATCGTGCCGATGACCTCATTCTCACCTTCCTAATCAAGTGAATAAATGTGTATATGGAACTCATATATGAGGAAAGTACTGCTTTCTCCACACACTGAGCGTGTGCAGAAAAACCATTGTTGTGTGCCATTTCCTGTGGTGAGTCAAAACACATACGCGCACCCGTTCCCCTCTGTGTGCTTTCTGAACCCTAGTTTGAGACAGAATCCGCTCAGACAGACCGATTCCGCCCCCGCCCTTCCTCCCAACCCCCACCCACACCTCCACCTACGCTCCCAACCGTGCATTGCACAAACATCGCGCATAAATAAAAGATATGCTGCTAGCTCTCGGCTCCCGGGATAAAACTGTTATCTGCTGTTTAAACATGCGGAGAGGGGAAGCGGTGTTTGGAGCAAGCCAAGCTCCGATGTACACAAACAGATCCAGATGTGGATCCCCTCTTCCAGTCCTGCTGGATAAATATGTGTCTTATCATCCCTCCCAAAGTGTGGAGCTGATCTGTATTGGCGTTTTTCCCTTCTCGTCTGCAACAAGACAGGTTGGCTCATATGTTCAGTGCGTGCCCTATTTTTATTTTATTTTTGTTTCAGGACAATGCACCATCACTCATTCTGAGTGGAACAGAAGTCCATCGCTGGCCATTACCCAAAACATGGCCTCTCTTTAACATGGTGAGCCAAAGAGCAAAGCAATGGGTTGCCTTTATACACTCAAGAGAACAAGGCCACTGCAACACTGTGTATTTTGCATCTGCAGGTGAGCACTTATTTATTTGAGGAGATCTCCCCGCAGATGGCGGGGAGCGGACGGGAAGGAGACGTGAGCACGGAGGAAGACTGTCACGCTCGTTGTAGAGCCTGACTGGTACACGGGCAGATGCGGCGCGCAGTCATTTCTCCAACCGCCGCCACACACTTATCTTATCTAGTTCAAGTGCCCCTGAGATGAGAGACCTGTCAGTGCAATATACGCTTCCCCGTGGCAGTGAGACGATCCTATCAGCTGCAGGATTGTGCTGCAGATGTTTCATCTCACAGGTCATCCAGGCAAGCAAGTACTGCCTATCAGAGGGAAAGCGCCGCTACAAGTGTGCATTTCAATACCGCACAAGCGAGGGGGGAACTGTCAGGTAATGGCTTAAGGCTCCCATGCAAGTGTTGATTAAAACCCTGTCACACACAGAGCCAGATACTAATAAGCGTAGCGCTCTCTTTTAGGGGTAGGAGGACCCGTGGTCTGATTGAGCGTGCGATCTGGATTTCTTTGCTTTTAAATCAGCGGGAGCATTCTGGGAGATCACAGCGCTGTGTGTGCACTGCAGACGGTCTCGGGGAGGAGAGTGGGGAGCCTGATATTTACACACCAGTAACTGCCTCTGAAGTGATGTCTCCCCTAAGGACCAGCAGGAGCATGCGGTAAACAGCACATCTCTGGCAGTCCAGATGGGTAGAAACTCTGGTCAAACTAGTCATTGGCAGCAACAGTCAAACACGGGGTAACCGTGCTAATGCTTATTATTATTATTATTATTATTAGTAGTAGTAGTAGTAGTAGTAGTATCAATAATAATAATAATAATAATAATCCGCATTCTGATAAATGTTTCATAAATAAATTGTGCCACAGTAGTGGCGGTCCATCCGTGCTGTAGAGCAAAGCTCCTTTCTGCAGTCAGCAGCACTGAGGGCTGGTAAAGTAAATGGACGTCCCGTCCTCACCATCTGTTTCCTGTCTGCGCGCACGGCTTCTGCGAGCGCAGCGGCGAGGCGGGCCGTCACAGCCATGGCTACAGGGTGGAGAGTCGGGTCTTTGTTACCGCGCTCCCTTAGCGACGGATCAGGGAGCAAATCGCCGAGACCCGCCGCACGCCAGCGGGGCGTCTCCCCCCGTCCTTACGCAACCGGGAAGCAGATGGCTCAGACCACAGCCACGGCACCGTCTTTGTCTGATTGGAAATACGGACGGACTTCCGTCACCCACCCCCCCCCCCTTTCAGGAAACGAAAGGTGATATTACAGACGTTACGAACAGTGGGACCGGACCGCCCGTACGCGCGGTGCCGTAGGTTTCGCTCCGGGCTTTTCCTTTCCCTTTAACCTTGTGGATAAACGAGGGGCCAGGCGGCGTTCTGCCCTCAGATTTCCCCGGACGCGTGAAAAATGGGGCTCAGGTGGCGACCTTACTGTAGATGAGACTCAGCGCCCGCCTGGCCGCCACGGCCAGAGCGTCGGCGCGGCGACCGCCACGCACAGACGCGCGAGTAACCGACTGCAAATACCGAGCAGCTGCACCCGTATTCCGTCCACAGAGCGAGTTCTTTCATTCACCGTGTGTGGCACAAATCATGGACTTTACTGCAAATACATAAACACCCATCTACATATGCACTATTACTACAAATTAACACATATATTATACTTGTAATCAACCAACAAAATATATCTCGCAAAAACAACATGCCGTACTATCTACATTCATCATAGCCTACGTACAATACACCATCATGTCTGCAGATTTTAAAAAACGAAGGTAAACTGTACAGAACACATTTAAGAAAACATACGTTCAAATATCAAATATAAGAGAATGTTTTAGTATTATGTCAACACAGACTGCATATACTAGAAAACATACCATCTGCAAAATACCCCATTCACTTAGTCTATTCATATACTTCTATTTGTGCAGCCTATACATGCATATTTTTTAGGACAAGAACACATGACTGTACTGAAATGGCACAAACATGTGCAATTGATCTAATATCTTTTAGGTTTGCTGCAGCTAGATGTAATATTTTATCTCTGATTTACATGTCGGTTTTTCATTTTAATGCTAAATTGCTATAAATGCAGACAGATAACGGTCATGCAAATGAAGAACCGCATTTCATTTCACACACTACAGCATGAGCAAACAGCTTTTCAGCTCTTCAGTTTCTGATAGATCCCCATTCTCATTTCTGAAATGACCAAGGTGGATACGTGGCTTAATTTAGAGCATTCTCATGCATGCCAATTAGCCAATTAAGCCTGTAAAACATACCAGCCAGCAGACATAATTAAATAAGCAAATAAGTGCCTTTAAAGGTGCTCCCCAGTCAGTCAACTGAAAAGGTAATAACATCTCATCATCTGCAAATGAAATACAAATTTTTTCCAAGTTCACTTGTGGAAAAAAAAACACACACATGAACCCACTTTACAAAAAAAGCAATATACATTTTATTGTGTGATTTGTACATATTCACAGTTTATTATGATACAGCAATAGGTGATAAACTCGGACTGCACAGCAACACATAAGGTCGCCATGGCAGGTTTCCATGGTATCTGAACTCCATGAGCAGAGACACATCTTTGGCTTCAGGGAAGAGCACATATTATCAATACACTGTTCAATATATCAGAGGAACTATTGATTGGGATAGGCTTTTTTATACAGGAACAATGCAGACTTACGGACTAAATATGGCTTTAGTGAAACAGGGACAAGGCTTCGATTGATGTAAACACTGACAAAATAATTAATCCAATCAGAAGCAAAAATGGGTCTTTCTCCCCCCACCCACCACCCACCTCAATACTGGTGTGCAAGACGTTACACGCTGCACCCCCCTCACCCCCCTCACCCCAAACGTGGATTTCGTCCGTCTACAGAGTTAACCAGCGAGCGGCTGCATCTGCAGCAATGCAGCGCGGTGACAGAACAGGCATTTGCGGGGGTTAGAGATCACAGGATGATTAGAGCAGAGGTGGTCTGCAGCGAGGATGTTCCTCATATATATAGAAGCTGTCAAATCCCTGTTGTCAGAGTTCATCTCCTGGGAAGAGGAAAGTGAACAGATTACCGGAGCGGAGCTTAGAAAACCAATTCTTGCGCCTCTCGTCTGAGTGAAAGCAGAAGCGCTTCAACGGGCAGCGATAATCTCTGCTCCGCCCGGACGGCCTCCGCGTTTAAGCGAACGACAAAAGCTACTTAAGCTCTGTGTGCGGGGCCGCTGGACCGTCCGAAACGCCATGTATTTTGATTGGTGACCTGTAAGAAACCGGATTGTCCCAGTCGTTGGACAATTATTGGGAAACCGCATTCGTGAAATAGTCCTCACATCTGGGGTGCAAATGGGTTCTGATGGCTACATCAGACACCAGCCAAGTGCCTATGGTTTTTTCAGTACACAGTCCGAGATCAATGCTTTGTAGAGAGCAAACTGTGTGAAAAGGCAATACATAGTATTTAATGAAGCTGAATAGTAATAAATTCATATATAATATTATATAAGTTAAACAATTACCCCAAATATTTCTCAGATAAGACCGTGGAAACAATTATTTTACGTACAAGTTAAGGTGGATGGGCGTAATTGTTCTCTTCGGATCGGCTGTTGAATTAAGTAAGGAATCCGTGTTGTTTTCAATGCTGACATCTAGTGGCAACTAGGCAGCATTGTGTGCAATGAAAATGCAAGTAATCCTTCATTAACATGGTAAAATCATACATTAAAAAAAAATAAAATAATTTTTTCATTCTCCCAAATAGGGAAAACAACTGCAGGCATTGTAGCAGCTAACTTAATCTAAAATGTACAAAAACAGAAAAAGATACAAAAAAATCTCATATACAAACTGAACACAGTTCACAATATGTTATATCCAGTACAAAAATTCCTTCAATACATTTCTTTAAGCAATTCAATAAATGGGCATCCTTGACCACATATATTGTAGCAAACCTGACTATCAAACAGCATATTTGGAACATTTTCACAAGTGCATATATATTGTTCTGATCAGCTTTAGCAACACAGAAATTCACGCTGTGGGAGATAAGGGCATACTTACACCAGAACACTCACATTAAGAAGCATGTAAGCAATTTTTTCATTAAATACGAAAACAACCTGACCAGTCCTTTCATTTAAGTCCTTAATAGATAATCCTTTCAGGAAGTAGAAATGCAATATTGTTGTTTCGAGGCATTTGTTTTCCTCTTTAACTTTCAGAGCTCAAACTGTACCAGACAGGAAACATGCCCGTTTCTCAGCAACAACTATTCAGGAAGTATAGGTGAAAAAATTAAACAACGTAGATATAAAATAGATATAAGGTTTGACAGAGCAGTACTGTCTAACAACCTATTGCTGGACTCAGTCATCGCTAGGAGTGCCTCTCAGTCTTATTGCAGGGTAGGAAGGGAGGTAAAATTTCACAGCATTCCAACAGCTCTCTCTAGTGTCAATCTATGTACCCCGGCCCTTGGCAAAAGCTGAGGTTAAGCCACCAGCGTGCAGCACCCGGTGCATTAGCACGCTCAGCCCGCACGCGCGTTATTCTAGTCTGCGTGGGGTTCTGAACATCGACGCCGACCGCTGCGGCCTGCTGGTCACCACGGCGTCAAGGCGTCGTTGGAGAGAAGCACGTCACGCTCCTGTAGCATTTGTGTGAACTGAGATCTGTCGCTTTATTAAACCTCAGCGGCTGAGCGTTGCCTGTGTGCAAGCTTGTCACAGCAGCGGCTTCCGAATGATGTTTAATCTGCCACAGCAGTTGTGCATCACGCGAAGGCCCACGGTACCCTTTGTCTCCGGAGTTATTAATCCTGGACGGGCGGTGAACGCGGCCTTCAGCAGAACCGAACGGCGGCGGAGACCGCGCCGAAGCGAGGGCGAGCCGCATTCCGTTCCCAGCGGCCCCGAGCGAAGCGCCGCGATTATATTTAAAGTTTCCGCAAAGCCGCTGAGGGTTAAATCCGGCTTTTGTGCACTGCTCTTTGCTTGCCTTCGCCTTACTGTTTTCCAACAACAGAAAACAACGCGCACCTGTCACATATTGTAACTCAAAGGAAAAGGGCTCACTCCGGCTCCTGTTGGCAGCACTTCCACAGGAAACGTGTGACTGGGATTCTAATTCTGAATTTGGCATGATTAGCCGCGGATACAACAGGCATGCTAACGCCCTGGGGCTACTGCTAATGGAACAGTCAATCTTCCCCTTATTTCAGTGTCAGCATTTATTTTCATTTGCAAAATCCTCAAAAGACTCATTCATAAGATTAAAAAGGTAAATTAATTTTAGAAAATTATTCTTGGAGACACAGGTGTGACGTTGTTTTGTATTCAGTCGTATGCGTGTGTGAATTTGTTCAAATTTGTCCATGGCTTCAGGTTTCCCTTCCACTTTAGCATGGCTGCAGCCAGTACGGAAAGGTCTAATGTAAATCTTCTCCGCTTTGCCTGCCTACCCAGCACATTTAATGGCCGTTAACATGTCAAGTTCTGTTTTACCCCATTTCAAAATCTGCCATTCACACAGACAAGCAAAACAGACAGATGCTCTTCTACCAGCCTAACTATGCACCTGAACACTAAATTTAACTCCCGCAAATTGCCGCGTTGAGCTGGTTTTTAAACCCACTCGATAATTATTACTTTTTATCATTCCGATGACAGTGTTTTGCACCTGCTCAGTTCAATGCAATTATTTTGTCAAACGTGCACAAATCCTACTCATTACTGGATTAGGAAGGTGCCGGCTGTAATATCTAATGAGATCCCTTCGGAGTGGAAAGCCGCAGTCTTCTCCGAGTTGCAGGCCCAAATTGTTTACAAGAGCGACGGAGCGATCGCCTTTGTTTTCTGTCAACAAGCTGCTCGGCGTTGCGGCTGTATTTGCTTGTTCGCTGACACCGCAGCTATCTGAAAATCAGATAAACGCCGTGTGACAGCAAACAACGCGCCTTCTGAGATAAGTACAGCAAAAAAAAGAAAAGAAAAAACAGTAAACGTCTTTACATTGAACCAAACACGAGGGGCGGAGAACACGACAGCAATCAACCGGTCACGTGACACGGCGCTCCCCGCCCGTTCTCTCTGCGGGCCCGCGTGCCGTTTCGGGGCATTTCAGAGTCCGGGGCAGCGATCGCGATGCGTGCCGAAAAGAGGCTTAGGTGGCAGACAGCGTGCTGGCCGCCCAGCCTTTCGCTCTGAGAGCGAGGGAGGGAGGAGGATGAAGTCATCAATAATAACACAGGTAAGTAGGACACCGGCAAGGTCAGCACAGAGGAAGCGTCTTGCGGGGCTAAAATGAAACAGCTAAGGGCTTTTTTTTTTTTTTTTTTTTCCTAATTCCAACTCATCAAGGAGACTCTTTGCTGGGGATGGAGATGTATTTAAATATTTACCAGCGACAGGGCTGCCGCAGCCGGCAGGCGGGGAGAGTGACAGGGGGAATGAAGCTGTCTGGATGCGTGAGCTTCTTCCGGGAGGCAGAGGGTCTGGCTCCGAGCGGGTCCCCGCTGACAGGCAGACTGGCAGCCTCTCGCCGCTAAAGCTGCAGGCTAGCCATTAATCTGTCAGCGCGGGCTAGCGCGCAGCTCCCCGCGCTTCCCAGCCGCGGCAAAGCCAGCGGCCCAACCGGGGCGTTTCCTTTTTTGTTGTTGCTTCTTCTTTTTTTTTCTTTTGCATTGTCTCACACTTTTCCTTTTTTTTTCCCCCCAAAGTTGTTCGAGGGCAGAGCAGCAGGAGGGGGGGGCGAGGGCGGAGTTCCGGGTGTCCCCGCCTCCCGTGTCCATCACTCTTCTCCCTCTTCTACGTAGGTGGAGGGGAACCAGCCCACCTGAAATTGGAAGAAGGCAGGATCAAACTACAGTAAGAGGAGAGAATATTACTCGGGCTTGCATCAGAGAGCGGCTGTCTATCAATAACCTTGAAGACGGGGAGCAAAAATCGGCAGGCGGGGAGGGAGCGGCCAATGAGATGTGCTTCACAGTACATTAGGCAGAACAGTTACCGTGTTGGGTTACCAAGCGCTGATGGCTGCAGCTGTGCTTGGGATAATAAAATCCAGCAGTAGTCCATCACAGCTCTGCGCTTGGTGCGCTTCCGCCATTATCTGATTCACTGACGGTCTGACTCCCTCACATGCAGCCAAGACGGGAAAAACGTCACATCGCCAAAAGACCCCTCTTTTGCCCACCCCCATCTTTGCTCTTTCCCCTCTTAACGGGGCACACGAGGTCTGGCGGAGACAGGGGGCCTGGACGCAGACCTTTGAGTGACCTTTGAGTCACAGGGCCAGTTGCTCCACGGGGGCTCAATCTGTGACCACTGTGAAAACCACTCAGCCCTCCACATTCCCAGCAGCCCACACAGACCCATCGGGGCCGCACAAAGGCACCGATGCCCACTGATCCACAAAACTATTAACGACACCCGCAAAAGAAAAGCAAGAACCTCGACATTTCAGTTAAAAAAAGACCAGGGCCCTTGTTTCGAACGGCGTGAGTAGTTTAAGTGGAGGAGCATAAAAGCCAGAGACAAAAAAGAAAGACACAGGTTTTGTTTTTGTGTTCCCCCCCCCCCCCATCCCACAGGGAGGAAAATGCATAAAGCCTTCATCCACATCACTGTTTGCTCTTTTGATTCCCCAGTTCTTTTTTTCCCACAGACTTAATGGGATTCCACTTTAAATGAATTTGTGTGAGCGGGGGATGTTCATTATACATGGTTGTACGAACAATATCTTTCCCGGCCTTATCGGGGTGTCGCTGTTTGTTTACGGCTCCCCCACTGGGTGGGGGCCACTCACCCGGCCATTAACCTCCCCCCTCCACCATCCGTTGGCGCCGGACGTTGTGTAGATCTTCACCACATCCCCTTCCTGGAGGGACAGCTCCCGTGTGTCTCTGGCGCAGAAGTCATAACGGGCGATGGCGATGCCCATGACTTTCGGGGTGAACACTGAAAGACAGAGAGTAAAGTGTAAGCCCTGTGCGTATGTGTGTTCACGTGTGTGTGTGTGTGTGTGTGTGTGTGTGTGCGTGTGTGCACAACCGTGTGTGCGTGTGTGTGTTGAATGTGCCTGTGTGTGTGTGTGTGTGTGTGTGTGTGTGCGTGCGTGCATCTGTGTGTGTGCGCGTGCATGTGTGTGTGTGTATGTGTGTGTGTGTTTGTGTGTTCAGTGTGTGTGTGTGTGTGTTTGTGTGTTCAGTGTGTGTGCGAGTGTGTGCGTGTGTTCAGTGTGTGTGTGTGTGTTGAACAAGGGAGGATGACAAACTATCAGAAAGTGTACTGAAATACAGTGTGATTCTCACATTTACACAAGTGACTCATGGTGGAATTCCCGGATCTAACACAAACATTTTAATTCAGTCCACACTCATTTGCCTGTCTTAGCACATCCAATTAAAATAAATGAATTATTTTTTTATTTTTTTACAAATCAAGGCAGATCGAATCAAAATGAAGTGGCTCAACTGATTATGCCTAGAGATGTGTCAACAGCATAATCCACACTCATTTGGTGCAATAAAACCACACAAGAGCTGTTCCCGACATTCAGGAGGAAAGAAAAACTAGATGTAAAAAAAAATGAATCCACTGCTTATCTGGCAAGTGCATTTTTGTGTTGCCTTAAATACGCCTGACACAATCAATAACACACAACCGCACACACACACACACACATATATATATACTGTACATATATATATATATATATATATCACTAAATGACTTTAAACGTCACTTTGTTTACATGCGTGTCAGGTGAGTGCCTCTCTTTCTCTTTCAGAAAGACCTCTGAGCCCTACTGCTAGGTGTGTGCGAGTGCGTGCCTCTTTGTTTCCAGTAATCAACATGTTGTTTCCAAACTGCCTGGTACAGACAGATGGCGTTGAGCCAATAAGCTGCATTCATACGCCCACTAAAATGACAGTATAAACTGAGCTTAGAGCTCTTAGGAGGAACAACAATTTGACCCTGCCTGCCTCCTGCATTCTCAGCTGTGCCGAGGACAAGGAAGCCCGCTCGGATAATGGCTCTCGGTAACATTTCATTGGGCCAGACGGATATGTTCAGCCTCCAGGGGTACGTCCCCGAAATGGGAAATTACCCACAGGGAGGCCACGTCTCTGACAGCACAGAAGAAGACAGCATAAGTTTAACACGCACACACACACACACACATGCACACACCAAAAACACAACCACAGAGAAATGCAAAGCTCGGGATGGTGTAGGGGGAATGATAAGCCTGATATGGGCCTGCGCAGACTGCTAAAAAGCCAAATGAAAAGGAATAGAAAGCAGTACCTGTACCTGACCAGAAAGGAGCAGAGGAGGGAGGAACAAAGCTGTAGCCGGCAGCAGTTACAAAAGAAAGCCCACAGAGAAATGGAGCTTGGGGAGGGGGAGGGGGTGGGGGAGGGGGGAGGGAAGCAAAGAAAAAAGGAGAGAAGCAAAGGAAAAGATATGTTTAATATCAACCAAAAGTTGAAAGGCAAACAAAGGCTGATAACAGCGCAGTAAAAAAAAAAAAAAAAACTGCAACTAACAGCCAGAATTATACCAAACTCCAGCTTCAAGTTCATATTTTAAAACATACAATGGTGCCTAACAGCCACAGATAAGCCAAACTCCAGATTTGTGCAGGTGGCACTAGTATTGGTTTGCCTTGTAAAATGAAAACCGTGTGAAAAATCGGGTGAAAATTGTATTCATCTTACTTTGCCCTAACGCACATAAACTGAAGAAGGCAATACAGGGGAACTGACTTATTTGTCTTGTTCCATTTGCTGAGATGAACAGCACAGAAGTTCAGAAACAGTTCCTTCCCTCATGTTAGACTCCGTTATGTTGCCATCTGATGCCGCATCTGACTAGCTAGACCAATATGCTGAAAAAGTTAGTGTCAACTCCGCAATATGTTTACTGGCCCCCCCTCCCGCAGAAGGCAAATGCAATACAGTGTGCAACATGGCACAAATTTACCACCATAGCAGTTAAAAAACGGGCCTGCAGGCCTTAAGTCTTCAGCGTGGAAGCTTCCACGCCCCCGCCCACACACACGGTGCACGCTGGCTGACCCGCGACAGGCTGCGCCGAGGTCCTCACCGCCTCCTCAGACAGAGGCGTAACGGTGAGTGTCAGGCATCAACACCCCGCAAAGGGCCTTCCATGTCAAACACACTGGCAGGAGGAAACAGAGACGGTGTGTACAAGCACACGCATAATTAAAGCGTTTAAAGATGTTTTTTTCTACTTCACTGCATGGTAATGTTCAATGAGCTTGTTTTATATGTATTTTACTATTTTTAGTGTTTTGACATGTTCCTCTAAAAGAAATTAAAGTTCCCTTTCGTTGTAAACATACTGCATGTACAGTACGTAATCTTTACAGACATACACTACATGGCCAAAAGTATGTGGACACTCAAACATCACACCCATGTGTGCTTGTTGAACATCTCATCCCAAAACCATGGGCATTGATATGGAGTTAGTCCCCCCTTTACTGCTATAACAGCCTCCATTTTTCTGGGAAGGCTTTCCACTAGATTTTGGAACATGGTTGCAGGGATTTGCTTCCATTCAGCCACAAGAACATTAGTTAGGTCAGGTGCTGATGTTGGGCATAAGGCCTGGCTCGCAGTCGACATTCCAATTCATCCCAAAGGTGTTTTATGGGGCTGTGGTAAGGTATTTGTGCAGGCCAGTCAAGTTTTTCTCCACCAAACTACGCAAACCATTTCTTAATGGCCCTTGCTTTCTGCATGAGGGCATTGTCATACTGAAACAGAAAAGGGCCTTCACCAAACTGTTGCCCCATTCTCTACAATGTCATTGTATGCTGTAGCATTAAGATTTCCCTTCACTGGAATTAAGGGGCCAAGCCCAAACCATGAAAAACAGGCCCAGACCATTATTCCTCCTCCACCAAACTTTACAGTTGGCACAAACCCAGATTCGTCCGTCAGACTGCCGGGAGGTGAAGCGTGATTCATCGTTCCAGAGAACATGTTTCTGCTGCTCCAGAGTCCAATGGGGGTGTGCTTTACACCACGCCAGCCAACCCTTGGCATGGTACACGGTGATTTTAGGCTTGTGTATGGCTGCTCGGCCACGAAAATCTATTTCACGAAACTCTTGACAAACAGTCCTTGTGCTGACAGTGATTCCAGCGGTAGTGCTGCAACCGAGTACAGGTGAGTTTTACACGTCACATGCTTCAGCACTCGGCAGCCCCATTCTGTGAACGAGTGTGGTCTACCGCTTCTCAGCCGAGCTGCTGTTGATCCTACGTTTCCACTTCACAATAACAGCATTTACACTTGACTGGGGCAGTTCTAGCAGGGCAGAAATTTGATGAACTGACTTCGGAAAGGTGGCATCCTATGGCAGTGCCATGTTGAAAGTCACTGGGCTCTTCAGTATGACCCATTATACTGCCAGTGTTTGTCAATGGAGATTGCATGGCTGCATGATTGATGCATGCTGCATGCTTTTATGTACCTGTTAGCAATGGGTGTAGCTGAAATAGCCAAAACCACTAATTACTAAGAGGTGTCCACATACTTTTGGAAATGTAGTGTATATATCATTTATATGTATATATAATAATGATATGCAAAGACCTCAAACATGTTAATATGTTTGTCATGGATGCAAGAATACAAATACAACAAACATTTCCAAAATACACCAGCGCAATGAATCCCTTTCAGAATGTCCATCATTGCTGATGGTAGAGGTTAAATAACCGGCATTTGACAGAGCTGTTGGGACTGTGCTGTTTTTCAAAAACATCTGCTCACATATTTAGAGAGCGATCTCTGCAGCAGCGTGGATCGCAGGATGCATTTATTCATGAATGCATGGCGCTTTTCAGAAAGGTCTCTTTTCTACCCACAATCCACCTTGCCTGCCTGTGATATCCGACCGGTTGACATTTCTGATTCTGCCCACGCCGCTTCCATAAAATGAGAGGAAGTCAAATGCCTGTTGCAGAACCGCCATCTATTCGCCACAAAAACACCTTCCATAAAACTTTTTTTTCCCCCTTCAAAATGTTGTTGTTATTCATGATGCAACCACCGCCATTGAGGGTTATAGGTCGACCATCCATAGCAAGAGAGTACATTGCATTCACAGTAGAATACACTGAATACTGAACACCGAATTTCAAAACTAGATATGGCAGCCTACTCCAGGGGTCCCAGGAAATTAAAACATACAGTATGGGGATGGGGGGGAGGGGAGGGGAGCCTGTGGCAAGAGAAACAAAATTCAATTTTACTTCCGAATCTCCTCATCCAAAAACTCACAGCACGGATGAACTGTCACCCCCGCTAACAAGTCTAATTAGCACATTGAAAACAGTGTTTAACCAAAAGCGGATTGACATTTCAATCAGGTGAAAAGATTCTGGAAAGAGCCAGCAGGTTTTTAAAAAATATATTTTTTAATAATATATTTGCATTTCAGCTGAAACCTTCTGATCATAATGCAACATCACTGATTGACAAGGTATTGCTCAGTCTTCTGTTGGTGCAGTTGTCTATATAAACACCATGATTACACGTTTGCTGCAATGCCATGGAGGCTGATTTTTTTTAGAAATGAATATTGATGATTCACTTGCATTAAAAAAACAAACATTTGCATTCATTTTTAAAGCAGGAGGAAAAACAGAAGAGCAAATCTGGTACCATGAGAGAAGACCTTCCCAAGAATTGCAGGGAGAAAAATGGCCTTCATGAATTTGGATTCTTTAGTCAAGGACTCTTGTCGCTCCCCAATCTCCTTTGTTTGTTTGTTTAAAGATTGGAAAATTTGACTGACAAGCTCTTCAAAATGAGAGTGGGGCTTTGCAATCTGGATATATTTCCCACATGCAGCACGACCTTCAGCAATCCTGGGACTCTTTTTCTTGCTTTTTTGCACAATGACATATGGCGCTACAATGAAATCTCATCTAAGCGCTGATTGCAGTGCTTCATAAACTCTCGATCAACCCAGAGCGCTGCTAGAGCCAGCAGTGAGCTGTCAGCAGAAGCAAGGCTTTTAACCCTTTCCTTCCAATGAGAACTCAACACATTTATGTATCTATCTTTTTAACCACATTCCAAGTATTAATCAGTGTGAATACCTGAAGAAAATCTATTGTGCCATACATATAAGACAACACACACTTTAGCCGTATATCATAAACAAATTAATTCTATTTAAACAGTAAGATGCACAGGGAAATGGCATGCCCAAAAAAAATTTTCATGAAAATTGGCATCACAGTCCTGCATCTATCAGCTGAGTAAACAAGTCTGCTATAGATTTTCCAAGCTGTAGGAATTGTGGCTGGATATATGAATACTTTAAAGCGAGTTACGCTACAAGGTTATTTGGAATACTATACGAATTATTAAATCAAGTCCAATTACAAAATCCAATTAGTGTCTATGGTGGATTGTACCTTTTAATTCAACAAATATTTGAATTGAGATTTATGTCTTGCTTTCATTTATTTAAAAAAGCTGGCTGTGCCTCGTATACTCACTGTTTCCCCCGGGCCTGTTGGTTCGGTGCATGGCTGCGTTCTCTGGTTCCTTGTAGGGGAACTGCAATGTGGTGTCCAGACTTCTGAAGCCCTCTTTCAGTGAATGATGCTTGTAGTACTCTATCAACTCCTGGCCAAACGCATCAAACAAAAATAATTAGTGAACTAGGAAGCAGTTAGTCTACCGTATTTTTACACATTCAGACTCCATACCAGACTCAAACCCTCAACACTTCCAGGGCAAAAAAAGTGAAATCAAATTTGTGTTCTACACTGGTGCAACTACAATCATAAGCAAAGCTGTTTGGGAAGCTATTACTGTTCAACTTTATTGTCTATAAATCATGGCCAGTAACACCTTGACACATTAATATAATATTAAACACAGTTATTCATGTCAGGGCATACCGTAATCATCCAAAAAGATAGATGGCCTTTTCAGTCTCAAGGAAGTTATCTGAATACACAACATTACAGCCATGGAGATACTCATCAAGAAAGCCAGAAGCTCAAAAGAGACAGGTGTTGCTACAGCAGCTAACAACATAGCACGGCAGATCCTCTGGCCCTATGTAAGGATATCTGACTATGCAGCTACAGGACAGATATGTTGTTCATCAGCTTGTGCAGACTAATCCGTCAAAGTGGAGAAGCATACTGTATTGCTGACATTGAATAGTGCTGGATGAAATTCAAAGCCAAGAGAATGAAATTAGAAATGTTTAGTCAACCGGACCATTCCACATTCCTTGGGATCCATGAACCCTCCTAGCCCTTCAGTTTTTATGGGTCTGAAATAAGATTAATTACTCACCACTAAATTATAAACAACAACAAATGTTTACAGTAATTTCTTTTAATACGAAAAAAAAAGCCTGCTCACTTACTAAAATACTCCTGAACTTCTTATTCTCTGCGATGTAGAAACAGCTCTCCTTAGTTAAGATCTTGATGTGCTTCACATCGTTGTTATACCTGTGGGCAATGAATAAGTTATGAGTGTAATTTTCTGGTGATCATTGAGATCAATACTGACCCCAAGGGTGAGCTGCCATGATAATGCATGGGGGCCAAAGCTCCCTGACACAAAATGTACAGAGACGTCAATAGAAGTGGCCCGGGTTCTCATTACCAAACTGTATTTACGGGACAGAGGTGCCGATGTAAATCTGCGGGCGCTTTTCGGGGGCCAAATCACTCATTGCGCCCTTGATTGTGGCGGCATGAGCTACGCTGGCACAAGCGGAGTCGCAATCACATTAGCCTTTGTGTCTGGGCGTGCATGCTCTCCCACCCCCCCCCCCCCCCTCTGATCTTCATTACTTTCCGGAATGAGCCTCTTATCACTTGGCTGCCGAATAAGCCTCCTAATAATATTCCTAATCCATATTGTACGCAAAAAAAAATCCAGTGACGTGCTTATTATAAATTGAAATGCCAAAGCTTAATTTAGAATTCTGGCGGCGTCTTATTCCAGCTGGCTCCTCCCCTGACAGGGCACATACCACACACTACAGAGGGGTGGGGGGGGGGGGGGAAAGAGAACGTATTGTCTGTTTCAGACAGACAGTTTCATGCCGTTTCAACAAATATGGCCTGCCATCCTCTTTCTGCCGTTAGGATGAATAAAGTTGAGCGGCCATTGAGGGGCCGTTCTGCACCGTTCACAGTTCAAGCACACAGCAAGAGCAGGCAATTAAGACTGTCGTGCGATTATGAGCTTTGAGCACGATCCGTCTGCTTATGAAAGAGCGCTAATGCCTTGAAGAACACCCTCCCCCTCCTCGCCTGGCGAGCGAATGATGCCTAACACAAGGCAAGACACTCGGCTGTTCCTAGATAACTCTAAGATATTCCTCAGAGACCCAGAGTCAGCAGCACAGAACAATTTAACCAAGTGTGCACAAACTTTTTTTAAGCAAAGTGCTCTTTTTTACCGGCACCATAAACCATGCAGTAGGAACAGACGGGAACAGAAAGACACAGAGGGGCCCCCTTGCTGTGCCACGTCTTTGCGGGAACGCACCACACACTGTTTATGAGGGAGAGACAGGGGCCATATTCGTAACAGGTTATGGCGATTCTGCCTTATGAAGGGCGTAATAAGATTCTGCTGACTTACTTTATACTGATGGCGTACTCCGTGCATTCCTTACTCCTGTGTCTCACCAGGTAGGTGCTGTTCCCGCGGTTTATGAGCTCTGCCTCCGCCTGGAGCCTCTCCATTGGCCCGGCGAACCTGTGGAATGATCAATCGATCAATCGAAATGCACTTGTTACATGGAGTCTTCACAATGGAACTATTCCAAAGTGCTGAACAGCGTTCGTTTGTCATGACAAAAATTTTTTTAAATAAAAGAAAATTTGGAAATTGTTCCCTGTCCCTGGCTTAAGGCAGTCAAGAAACACTGTGTCAAAGTGGCAAATAAACAACAAACCATGAAAAATAAATTAATTGAAGCCTGAATATTAGAGGGAAGAGAGCTCTTAATGGTGATAACCCATACTAAAATAACAGCTCTCTCAGGATAGAGTATCATTCCATTTCCACATGCTCTTCTGAAAGGGTGACACGGTTACAACATTAATGCAATGTAGGGAAAACGTTAACTATCATTTGAGAGGGCTCAACACCATAACAAACACGTTATATGAGTATGTTTATGGCTCTCATAACTCGTAATGTAAACTGCTAGATGAAAATAACACTTCAGTATACAGTGTTAAAATAATACAAATGTGCTGACATACCAGGGCTGTGCTGAATAATCCACTGGTTTTGGAACCTGGTGTAGAGGAATGGAATGACTCGTTATTCGTGGAATGAATCTCACCAAACCATTAGGTATTAAGTTGTGTTTCACTATGTGGCTGAAATCAGCTCTTCTAAATGAGAGATCTCTCTTAGCTATAGTTAATTTAGCCTTTAGAATTCAATTTAATGTCTCGCTCACACAGCTCCTAAATGCTTGTGTAAGTTCCCTATTCTGCTCTTCACACGGTCAACTTCACACACAGTAAAAAACAGGAGTTACAGTACCATTCCTGACAAAGAAAATAATCAAACACTGTTTTTATTACCACTTACTCAGCTTGCTAAGTGCCTGTGACTGAGAAGAATTAGTTCACTAGCTTTATAGGATTTCTTGCCTTTCAGCAAACAACTTGAAATCCTGTCAGAAATCAAGCCTGTTTTGTAACAAAAGTAAGGAACTTCTAAATAAAATTCTAACTTTCAAATTTTAAACATGTTTAGGAATGAAGACATTTCATAAGTTTTGCAGAGTGGCTCAGATTTCATCTGTAATTAATGAGCTCATCTTTGGCGACTGTAGATAACAAGCCGGCAAATACAGCTCTTGCATTAGCACATTTGTACAGCTCTTGAGGTCATCTGAAAAGCAAGTGAATTCTGTCTCTTTACCCAGACAGGAAGTCTTCTCTTTACTCAAACGTGTGCGTGTGTGTGTATGTGAGTGTGTGTTGAAGTTGAATAAGAAGAAGAGTTTTGTGTGAACAAATCTTAAAATGAGTCTTGGTAACAACAAGTGGCTTCCTCTTGATCTATGATGACCAAAATGCATGCCCTTCTTATCTTTCCAATAATGTATGATAATGAGTGTTAAATCATTAACTACATTTTATTGTTGACCTCAGACAACCAGGTGCCTGAGGTTTCTTAGGATATGTATATATTGCACATGAATTCAAAGTTATGAAATTGCAAGTTACATAAGGGCTGTGCCAAAACAGGTGACAGAAAAATATAAAAATACCATAAATGTTAAACATCACAGCAAAGCCTCAGTTTGTTAGAAGAGTCAGGGAAATGAGAGGCATTCATTGTGATTCCATGAGAGGTTTCTTCTTTGAGTTGGGAAATTGGTGAAACTCCATAGCAAGAAATGACTCCAATTGCAGGGCATTTTATGAATGGACTGAACTATGAAGATGTTTCAATCTGAAGCGCTCCTTATAAGGGATAAAATTACTGAAAAATGGCAAAGGGAAAAGAGGCTGGCAGTCATCAAACTGTTGCTTCACTGCATATGTGTTCATTACCATATTGAGGCAAAAGCTATTATTGTAGTGTATGTAAAAGAATTACAGTTTAATGCTTACACATGGGCATGGCTTCACAGCATCACTTGGAAAGAAGCCAACTTCTCTCTTCGCCTGTATTCTTCCCTGAAACCATGGCAGATAATTGCATTACATTTGGCTGCTAGACTCCCACTCAATAATTCAGTAACAATTAGCACGGTGCCACAAATATATAGCTGGTGTTAATTATTGTTCATATTCTCCTCGTGGACAGGTTTGAACAGCATCAAAATAAGGGCCCTGGTTCGCAGCGATAGCAACTCCTTTGCATGTCTTTGAATGCCAGAGCAGGGCACTGCTTTATTCGCCATGGGAAAACAATCACCATAAACAAACAGGCATTCACATCCGCAGCCTAAACCGAGACTGAATTGGAATGCAAAAGAAATTAGCCTGTTTTCCATACATAAAAGAAAGCACTCTTAAAAGAAGAGAACTGTGTGAAATTGACTCTTGATGCCAGACACCACATTACCATACGATCCTCAGGTTTATGCATGTATACAGTCTAACATGCCTGAGTGATAATAAAAAAAACCCTCCCCACTGCCGCCCCCCCTTAAAAAAAAGAAAGAAAAAATGAAATACCAGCATATCATGTGTAACTGGTTAAAAATAATGGCCTGGGCCCTGCTGGGTGTCTCATCCCGTTAAGACACTATGATAGGACACGGACGGGCCTTACAGTCGCGTGTCATGTCCAGACCGCGCCGACCGCGGCCGGCAGCCCAGCGGGGCGACGCAAATTGGCGCGAGCGAGACGCAGGTGTGGGAGGGCTTCAGTCACCCGGGACGACAGCGTCTCACCGCGCAGAGGCGAGCCCCGCTGGTCGGTCGGGCGCTCACAAGCCCCGCTTCGCACGCTTCAAAGGAAGGCGTGCGCTCGTCTCCACTCTCAGCCCAGAGCAGGGCTGCAGGGGTGAGCGCTTTGCACGATCGGGCATTCCAAATTGGGGAGAAAAAGGAGGAAACCCGTTTCAAAAGCAAAAAAGATATGCTCGCCATATTTCACTGTACTTCCACAAACATTTTAAGTGAGATTATTGAACATTTTTATTTTTATTAGGTTTGAGATAATGCCTGGCAATGGAAACACAAATTGGTACAATCCATACCAATGTAGTTGTGTCTTACGTTTGTATTGGACATTACTTGAATAAAGTGGCACAAAGCAAGGTTATTTCGATATCCTTTCCCTCATACTGTCTTTTGATTACAGCAAGAAGTGCATTTCAGCTAATCCACCCTTCTGCACAAATCAAATTTGAAACCCAATCCTAAAACGTCCATGATGCATTTAGCGTAATAACATTTTATCAATGCTCCTGAAAACCTCTTCTATTTGTTACGGCGCGGATAAGCGCATGATAAAGATTAAACTTATAACCCTGTTAGAGTAAACAGATGGCAGCCAAAGGGTAAAATGAAATTACGTTGATTGATTGTATTTGTCTGGCACCAGTACAGGAATAATTGTCTCTAGGTTATGCAGAAGATGAATGCTCGGTATTCTGTAATTCCGTCCCATTGTCGCCAAAGGGCTGCGAAGATTAAGTAGCCTCATGAAGTGTGAAGTGTAATTTTGCATGAAATAAAATAAATAAATAATCCACATTTCCATTTCGCAGCTGGGGCTTTCGCCGTTCCCCACTCTTGCCGCCAACCACCTACCGCCTGCCACTCCCCCCCTCCCCCTCCTCCCGCATCGACATCTGCAGGAATACGGTCGCAGGCGCACGCTTCCTTGAACAGGCCGCCAGCCTAAGCCGGCGTCTGAAGCCTTGCCGACTTAGCGAGCCTCTGGGTGCGCGTTTCTGTTTTCCTGTGCGCCGTCAGAAAATGACAGCACACAAAAGCCTCAGAAATCGCACCAAAATGCCTATTCCCGCCCGAGTCCTCCACAGAGCCGCAGCCCGGCCGGGGCCAGGCGAGAGGGAACACGCGATTCTCGTGCCACGATAAAGCCCTGGCCGTGGCAGCGCGGACACGAGCCAAAAATAAGCGAGCATCAATCCACGAAGTGCCAACCCAAAGCTTTCATTTCCGCACCTATTTCCAGCACTGAGAAAGAGCTTCACAGTGACAAAGGCAATCTGACTGGAACAAGCGACTGCTGTGTGCTCACTTCAGTTCGCTTCTACGGAGAAACTTCCAGAATGTGGCTTTTTGCTTTGTACGTAAACTATACATACAGTATACCACTCTACAAGGAAGTTCTAGGAGAAATTACAGGCATTCACAGTCATTTTCATATGGGCTTTCCCAACACATTCAAGTTTATCATTACATGTCACCACACACAGCAAGCACCGTATACAGCCAGATTATGTAGGTGGGTGTAAATCTTCACGCTGAAGCTTGTGTCAACGGTTTTCATGGTAGATAAGATAATGGCTGCACTAGAACGTCATGAGAAATTTGCTGAGAGATAGCTGGCATGAGAAAGCTGTAAAAAAAAACTTTGTGAGCCACATCACTAGGTACATTGCAGTTAGGAGATTTATACAGTCTTCAGAGGTAATGTTGTGGCCCTGGCAAAAACCTAGTTAGCATTTAGGTGGGATTTTTTAAATGTGTTGTTTTGCATTGCTCAACGGCATTGCCCCTCACCTGCCACCAGGAACTATGCAGATCTGCGCAGATCAACTCTATGATGTCCCCAGCCTGAATGTTCAACGGGGGTCCACACACTGGGCTTGGGACGCCATGATAGTTACGAGTCGCCAGCATCTTAGGCAAACCTGTGAACGCACACACAAAAACACCACTTCAGTGAATCTGGGCCACACTACATCTACGCAGTTGGCTCTGGAAAGAGATGTGAAAATGCTCATAGCTCTACATTCACTGGTTGCGAAATCCTAAATGCCTGGTTATGTACACAAAAAGTGCGAGAGAGGGAAAGCTCGGGAGCCATCTTGAGCCTGTCTGTTCTTGGCATAAATATTTCAGCGCATCAAAACGACCCCCAGAATGTGCATGCCACATGCTAATTTCCAATTTCTGTGTTCTTTCCCAGCTGCTTTAATGATAATTAAAATGGACTTGGCGCATAATGAGTCAGTTACACACCATTCAAAGCGAGTGATTCTCACTCAATGCGATTCGCAACCATGGGTATTTGTTTTTGTAATGGAGAGGTCTCCACAGCAGATAAATGCTGTGTGCCCTCCCTGAACGGCAGCGGTGGCAGACTGTATTTGTTTTCATTACTTGCCCTGCTTTCCGTGTATTGGCTCTGGTCGTCGGCGGCATACTGTAGCATGTAATTATCCAAATTACAGATTGGAGCGATGATTTTTGTGATTAGCGTAATTGAGCTCAAAGGTCTCCCCCTGCTGGTTAAACTATGCAGAACGAGTGGATTTTCTGGGCACCAGATGCTTATCAACAAAAAAGGTGGGCATTAAAACTCAATATGAAGCACGGGGCTCAAGCCGCATTTGAACGTGGCGACCGACTGCTCTTTTTGGCCATTTTCACTTTTACTGCACAAAGACAACGTAAGGAGGTGCACATAAACACATCAGTGGCCCCTTGTGAGAGCACAAAGACCCTTAAGTTTGTGAATAGTGGCACACGCCCGAAGGATGGAAGCATCTTTGAAGCCAGTTAAAAGGCTGGAAAGCCTGTGAATCGGGCTCTGTCTCTCTCAGGGAGGACAGTTCACACAAGCCCAGCATTCTGGAGGAAGACAACCGGGAGGATATCTGCCAATAATTGTGACTGGGCCTCTTTCTCCCCAGCACTGCTCATTAAAAAACCTTGGAATTATGCACAACATCATGGGCAAAAGAGAGAGAGAGAGAGTGAGAGAGAGAGAGAGAGAGAGAGGGTAAAGCCAGGAATTTCTTCCTCATATGGCACTTACAAAGGGTTACAAAGATCCATTGCAGAAGAATAATTAATGCGGAGGGTGAACACACTTGCCTTTCCGATAAAGCATGAATAAATATGTATTTTAAATGACATGGTAAGTACTTGTCATGAAATATGTGCACCAGCACAAAACACCACAAACAAACAGATCCCAGTTCTTCTCTAATCACTTCCAATAGACTGCCTAAACCTTCCACGAGGATCTCTCAACAGCAGTGAACTCCAGCATTTACAGTGTGTGTGTGTGAGCGTGCGTGTGAGCGTGCGTGCGCGTGTCTTTAGCAGAGTTAACAAAAAAGCCTCCTTATATCTGAACACTTTCCCATTTACTTCAAATATTCATGATCCCATTACGGCTGGCACGGGGGCGTTCCTCCTGCCACTGCTGCCACGGCTACCATTCTCCTCACAGCTTTTCATCACTGGCCAACCGCGGCTTGGCGCTCCGCAGGAACAATTTCCATGGCTGGATTCTTTTACTTCGCATTTATTGATCCCGCCCACTCTTCTTTCCAAAAAAAAAGAGACTTAGCTGATTCTCCTGAGCCCAAGAGAGTGCTGTTCATTAACAAATGCACAGAAGTGCATCATGGCTTGATGACCTTTCAAAGAAACAGTGCTGTGAAAGATAGCTTTCTTTACCTACCCCCCTCCTCTCACCCCTCCCTTTTTTGGAAGCATTAGTTGTTTGTTGCCCCAGAACCTGAGAGATGCAAATTCAAAGCCCAGATGCTCTGGTTCTCATGACACTTCAGTCCAATTGCTGTGAAACTTCTGCTCTATTAAGGGTCAACAGAATGTGGCCTATTGTTAAGTGTAATATGCTTTAAACATAAAGAAGTAATATAATTAAAATGAGAGAAAAAAAACACCACGTCTGCATTATAATTATGCTGTATGACAGCCCCTAATCAGTCACCATATATTCTGAAGTGATTTTCTCACTTCAGAAATGAGTGCATCTAAAGCTATAACACTCAAAGCTGAAAAAATCTATTTAAAAAACTGTAGCAATCTATTATTATTGTTGTTGCTCTTGTTGTTATTATCATTATCAACAAAGCATTTTTTACAATCTTCATAAGATAAAGCCTGCCCATTTGAGCCATTTTACTGCCTTGGCCATGTGCTCTACTAAACAACGCCCTGCAAAGCTCTGCCTGATATTTTGTTTGTGTCTTCATTTAAAAAGGTTCATGATTCAATTTCACGTGAAACAACTCAATAGTCCTCATTAAGTTAAAAAAGCAATGCTGCAATTGCAGTGGGCAAGTAGGTGCATGACTGAGAGATTTGTTTTGTCAGACCATCCCCTCTCTATTCATGTGGCAATAGGATGTATTACTCAAAGCACTCAAAGCTAAAACACTATACCCTATCATGCAGGGTTTAGTTACTGCGGATAGGGTTTCTCAAAACAGCGCATTGTGCGTGAGTGTTCGTGCGGGACCCCAGCAGAGGGTTAAAATGTGCAACACATAAATAAGTGGGTATCTAATTACAGACAGTTACTGTAAGTGCTGGTTGCATGCAACAGCCTGTCCTCTTAGGCAAGAGCTACACTGAGCTATTACGGAGGCGCTCCGCGTGCCCTGGAGCATGAAAATCGCTACATCAACAGAAGGGAAGATGCAAATCAGCAGCCCTTTTCCAACACACGCAACGCGAAATAGGCAAAATTATAAAAACGATCATGGCCGAAACAATCCGGCAGGTAATGATTTCGGCGCGATGCGGAGTGGGAGGAGGTGGATTTTCCACGTCTTAATGCGAAGCGTTAGAAGGAAAGCACGCGCACGCACATTTTGGGGGGGGATTCAGCCTCGCGTTCCGCGGCTCGTGAGCTCGGGGCGTCTCACGCCGTATTAGGAGAGAGGAAGGAGATGCGGAGCGACGGAATACGCGCCCGGCTCCAAACGCGCTCAAAGCGTACTGACCTGGGTCATGCCGTCTTCCGTGGTCTGCCTTTTTCTGCGGGGAGGGGAGAGAACAAATGTGATCTGCACACTGTCCCAGAGAAAGGGCTAGCCTGATTGGAACAATTAATGGACAAATATAGACTTCCCTAACTATATATATATATATTTATATGGTTTAGTCATATATATATATATATCATATCTGCCTGTAGCACTTGGTAAATAGACACTAATATGAAAGTAATCCCATCCTGATTGCATATATTATATGGAATTTGTTATGTGTATGAAATTTTACATGCATCTGTGGTCGCGTTTATTAGGAATATAGTCATATCTGTGCTGATATGTATATGATAAATGCAGTATGGTGCTATATTACTGCAGTAACACAAGCACGGAATGGCTTGTCAGTGGTACAAAATGTCCAATGATTGCTGGTTGGAGTAATTTCTACCATCTCAACATTCACACTTTCTGTAATGAGACGATACATGTACATACATGCATTTATATGCTAGGGTCATTTACTGCAAAACCGTAAAAAATCTAACAAACACGAGCATAAGCTATAAAAAAAATGCATCAACACTTGTACATTAACTTCTTGCAAGCCAGTGTTAGACAAGCAGCAAAACAACAAAATGTGTGAAGAAATTAGCGCTAATAACATACTTCTGCAACATTATGAGAAAATGACAATTGCTTCTTGGGAAACCGTAAAAAAAGGTAGCGTTTTTATCACCACAGAACAACAGAGTGAAAGCCACAGACGTCTTACCTGCGATCTCAGGGTGCCGGAATCTGAAATAAATTTGGAAACAGGCATAGTGAGTGCGTACCATCGGACAGTCCGACCTGTTGCGGCGTTCGTTAGCGCGCGGCAGGCTGTCGGTTTTGTTTTGTTCTGCTGCGGTTACCTGACAGCAGCCTAGTGCAAACGACTTGGGGCAGGACTACAGACTGTTTTGTTAAGAGTTTGCCTCATTGGCTCTCTGGGGACGACTGCCTCCACAGGCTGCATGTATCGCGCTGAACTTTGGCCCAGCGCACGATAGTACACTTTCCAGATAACACAAAAGAGGACAGCAGCCGTAAACGAGCGGGAGAGAGCAGCTGAAGTGCGGCGAATGACAAAAGACTCCTGCAGACAGCAGGGCACAGCAGAGCAGGCGGCCATTGCAGCACACCTCCCTTTTGCTATTTTGCCCAGCCAGTGATTTGTACATTTCCATTTTCCGCCGCGTCGTGTCCTACGCTCTGTGCTCCTGAACCTTTAAACAAATGATTGATCTCGACCCGGGCCATCATAAGTCAAAACTGTCCAACCATAAAGAGGCATACGTTGAGGCAGGCATACATCACGGAGTTATACTGTGGTCTGTCAGGAAGACTAAATATTTGCTCTAATACAAGCTTCGTTCTTTATCACTAACGCCATTATACTGTGTGTGTGCGCGCCACCTGTTTATCATAGGCAGTTTAAATAGAATTTACGAGAAATGCAATATTGCAAAAACATTTCGGACTGGCATGTCTCCAGCTGCTTTCAGGGTGCCACTAATCGGGCAAGAGCACGGGGCGCCCAGGTGTGGCTTGCAGACAGGTTATTGTGCTGGTGCCACGAGTTTAATAAGCAATGCCAAGACCAACAAAAAACAAGAGCAGGCATTACATAGCCGCCTGGCTACACGCCAGCCTTCCCCGGTGTCTTTCGTCAGAGACATTCATAACAATCATCACATCATCCAATACTTTGGAGGTATGAACAACATCAACCACTCTGCAGACCTGGGCCAAATCTGCTTTCGAAACACTTTGTACACCTGAAAATCTCCTATAGATAAACGACAATTTGTGAAGTACTCATTTTGTTCAATACTTATATAAAAATGAATTCATATGGAGCTACATTTTGTTAGGTAACTAAGTGGGCAGAAAATTATCAGGGATCTTCAGTAGTGTTCATTTAACTGCCTTCTAAAAGACTTAAATATTTCAAAGGCAAATTTGACTCAGGGCTGACAGTATTGATTTTTCTTCCTTGTGGCTACCTACACAGATAGGAATATAAGCATATTGGAGGTGCAGTAAGTATGGAGACTTAGTGAGTATGTCATGTGTGAATATGAATAGTATGCATATACACATATAATTTTTCCCAACCATTATCTTTTGTAAATTGTAGCTATAGAAACCAATATACACAGCTGGTAACCAGAAGATATCAGCTAAAGTTAGCAAACTAACTTGCTAATGCGTAATGTTTACTTTAGTGGCTTTAGCCTAGTGGTTTTAACCCCTGTTATTAAGTGGCTTAAAGTAAATACACTGCAATCTACCTATTTTTGTTCCCAAAGCTCTACCCCACCCCTTCACATGAATGTGTGCAAGGACATTTTGCTTTATCTGCAACCAGAAGGCATTTCAGTGAAGCCAGATTTTACTTTAACCAGAGGGAATCCTACCATGCAAACACACATATGAAACAGCCTACTTGCATGCACATATAAAAGATTGGATACATGTATATGAGTAGTTGATGTGTGTGTATTTCATTTGTGTGTGAGCATTACTGATATACGAAAAGTACACACAAACAAACATGTACATATTCCACAGGAGAGTTTCATAGCAGTGTGTGTGGTTTCTCAGGAGCTCCTCTTTAAAAGGTATCTGGGTGTACAGTCGGTATGGCTGTGGCATTGATGTTATAGCAGAGATAGCCTGCTGTCAAGAGGCCAGACGGAAAAAGACTTACCCGGGCTGGTTTTCCCACAGCTCCCCAGTCTCCCCAGACACTCTTTATGTGCCCCCGCCCCACACTTGGAGCACAGGTACCCCTGATTGAAGATCCCCCTGCCAGGCAGAGATTTGACACTCTTACAAATCTAATCCAGCACTCATTTACGAGAGGAGCTCTCAGACCGGTGGGGAGGTGGGGGCTTGGTGGTGGTGGGGGTGGAGGGGTGGGGTGGGGGGGTTGATGATCTGATGAGACAGAGTTTGGAGTCTAATAGAGCTGAGGGTTTAAGGTCAGAAGTGTCACCCATTACTTCCTTTCACAAAAAAAAAAAAAGTAGCCCGAGGTATGTATCCCTTCTCTCTGTTACATGCAGCTGCCCAAAAGGCCCTGGTTTAATTAACGTAAAACTCGGTCTCGGCTTCTTTTTTTTTTTCCCGTCGCGCTAACGGTGAATCTTCAGCGGCAGCTGATCCTGGCCTTCAGCGCAGTCATCTTTAATATGTCAAAGCCGACCTGATTCACTGCCTCAGCTGCCTCTCAGCCGCCTCTTCCTTCGCATGATAATCGGAGGAAGCGCGTTCCTCTCTCTCTCTTGACCTCTAGCACCGGAGAGAAGAATAAGACCGCCTATACCCTTTCACTACCTTAGAGCGCAGCCGAACATCTGCAAGGCCTCTCAAGCACAAAGCACTGTGAGCACAAAAGGGAAGTGGATACAAAGGGCTCACATAGAATGGCGAAAAAATGCTCTCTATTATTACCCTAAAACTTTATCTAAAAAAAGATAAGCGCAGCAACAACGACTTGAGCCACGAGCTGCGTCATGTACAATCTTGAGCCTGTCCGTCACCGCACCGTGTCTGTCTTTAACCCCCCTGCATTTGCTGCTGTGTGTAATGTGCGGAGTGCGTGCAGTTGGGGGGGGGGGGGTGTTGGCTCAAATGCAAGGCAGCCTCACCTCAGCAGCATATCACACGCCCTGCAGGATGTGATGCGCTCGAAGGTGTGCATCCTGAACTCGTGAAAGTTGCTGCAGGCGTTCTCGGGCCTGATGTTGGATCTGCGCGTGAAGAGCGAGAGTGAGAAAGAGAGAGAGAGAGAGAGAAAGAGAGAGAGAGAGAGATACAATGAAGACAAAACGACCTGATGAACAGAGGTATCACTACACCTCTCTCTTGACGTGTAGAAAGTATCGCTCACGCACTCGTGACAGTTCATAACGTAGAAACTGGATTCACATGCTCCATATCTAATCATACTTTTTTTCTAATAAAAATTGCAGTATAACAAGGGAGCACCTGTAAAACAACCAGCATGTCCTTCTCAGATGGCTTTTAAAAAACATTTAAAAAAACACAGGAAAGCAATTTGCGGAATATATGCCATTAATCCCCAGGTCAAGAGCTGCCATGTCATTTGTAGTCTAAATGCATATCAAGCCGGTGTTCCAGTCAGCCCACGTAGACAGGTAACACGAAAGAGAGCAAATGAGAAAACATCATTACTGGCTCTCGCTGGGGAGCCAGTGACTCGCTAATTGCGTTTCAGAATGAATGAACGGCCCTCTTTAACGCGAGTCCAAACTCGTTCATTTCCAAATTAATCAACTGCTTTTTATCGTATTGTTTACAGATTCCTTTCTTTCCCGTTCTCTTTTTTTTTTTTTTTTTGCAGTTGTTTCAATTGCTCAGCGCCGTCAGAGTGCTCAGGAGAAGCCATTCCACATGCGCTGCCCCTGAATCTCCCAGAACACATCACTCAGTTCCTTTTTTCCAAGTGCTGCAGCCCCCGCTTTAAATCAACTGTAGCTGTTTATTATTATTATTATTATTATTATTATTATCATCATCAACAAATCATTTTAGAATCGCAGGTCCTTTTCAATTCGTTCGCAAACACAAACGAAGCATGGCGTGTCTGCAGCATTGCCGGATCTTTCTAGTGCAGACGCGGCTTGTTTAGTCCTCCGTGCATAGCGTGGGCCATTCCCTGGCTGTAATCAGACGCGTGTTCGCTCAGAGGCGCCGCCTCGGCCGGTGTAAACACGAAGGAAGATGCGAATCAACACGCGGGACTCGGAGCGGGGCGACCGACCCCCGCTCGCCACCACCAACGAAGTGGCTCTGTTCTCTCGCCATCGTTCGGCAACATCTGTGGGCGACCAGTGAGTTTTTCCACTGTTTTTAACAAATCTTTGCTCAATCCCTCCAAAATTCCATACTTATTTTGCATTACAATGACAACTTTAGGTCTTCCTTTATAGACAATCATTCTTTTATGACTCCCATTTTAACAACATTTAACACAGTATTTCTTGATTTTAAACTGTATTTTTTGCTCTCTCATGAGACACTTCTGAAAATATAAAAATCTTGTTTCAGTCATTTGATTTTCTCTATAATGAATAAGATCATCAAATATCCACAAACTCTGCAATATAAGGTAGGTAACTGCATTACGCAAGCATGCTTTCCCCTATTTATTTCAGAAAAAAAATGACAGTGTGACAACAGCAGGGCTCATAAATAAAGTCACCTAAAACCCGAAAAACCGGTGGGGCACGTTGAGCCAGCTCCGCCCACAGTTCCCCGTGTCCCTGACAGCTTGTCACTCACATTGCCATGCCAAACTGCTCCAGCCACTTCTTCTTCAGCTCTTTGGTTTTGAAGAAGAACTCGAAGCCGCTCTGCCCCTGGTTGTGAGTGAGGTAGAACCCATAAGACCACTGTGTGTGTTGGGGGGGTGGGGGGGGGCAGGAGGAAGGGACAGAGAGAAAAAAAAATCATGTGAGACAATGCATACAATTCAGCCGCTAATGTAGGCTTTCAGGTATTGGTCTGCAAGGGCATATCCCTGTTACTCTACAGGGGGGTTGTGATGGCACTATTGCACTCAACACAGTGTAATACATTAAAAGAGTGATAAAAGGCCACTACCAACTGTAGATAACATGCACATTTATCATTTGCTGTATTTGCATGCAGCTGAACTTGGGCAGCTGCTCTGCAGTTCCACAGGCACTGGGTTTCAGGTCTGCAGGAGGTCAACAGGGAGACCTTCAGATCCCTGGCAGATTGTAAGGGACATGAAGTGGGAGGGTGGGCGAGGCTGAGGTTGCTGTGTATGTGCCTGGCCACCTTTTCTCATATGGAAAAACTAAATCATGTTTCAGAATTGTCTCTCTGGAGGACATAAATAAGGAACGGATATTTGCAGGAGAGTAATTTCCATGCCATTAAAACTTCCTGCAACCAATGGTACCTGGGCAGGTGGAACAGATTATTGGGAAAGAGAAGTACGTCGGGATGACATTCAAGCCTAATGTCTGTTGTACGCTTATTTTGGAATTGTGCCTTCCGTAACAACAGGCAATTTTGGCTGGGTTTAAAAAAACAATCACACTACTGTCTTAGAAGACTACTAGGCATTCTGTATACATCAGCACCCAATGTGCAATCACCCAGTTTATTGCCATTTCTGTTGTGTCTGTTGTGATTTCTGCTCTACCATAGCAGGACTCCATCAGTAGCCTCTGCCACCAACCCATGGAACCACTCCAAACCTCATGACCACACACATAGTGTGACAGCTTGTGGTCAACAAAACATTGTGAAACATAACAGGGGAATCAGATCCATCTCTTCCAGAGAAACTGTTGTTCAAAGGATGTCTATGATTGGACTGACATCACAAAGGGTGCATTACCTATATGAAATCAGGGCCTACAAGTAGATACGTTTCACATCATCACTAAGGAAAAACACAGTGATATGTTGGCTGGAACACCAGGTGTGAGAGCCTATGGTCTTGTGCAGAGGATTCTAAGGGAATGTTACCAAGCCAAGCTGAGGGAATGATTCACTAAGGGAAGGATTATTTCAAATGTATTGGTATTATAGCATCATAATTTCCACACCATTATCCTTTGGCAAACAATGAATTGGCTCACATTAATAAGCTCTCGGAAATGTTTAATTGAAAAATAAATTTTTCATCATTGTTTTTCCTCAGAAAATAGCAATCAGTGACTGTCATTCGCATTACTCGCTGCTGTAAACTGCACGACTGTCGTGATGCAAAAGGGATACACTCCTGCTGATAGCACACCTTTTTATTTTCTTTATCAGTCGTCGGGTTGTTGGTGATTTTGAAGTTGTGGAGGTCGATAACCTCCTTCATCTCGTAGTTATCCCCACGCCTCTTGCAGACGATCACAGCCACGTCGAACAGAAAGATATGCCTGCAACATTAGGAACAGGACACACATGAGCGCGTCCTGCTCCCGGAGTCTAAAAAAAGGACTGAATTTGTTTCCTGTACAGCACGTGGGGGAGGGGGAGGGGGAGGGAGAGTTCCGCACAATAATCTCACCTGTCTTGTTTTGCTCGTTTATCCACAGAAGTAACTCGAACCTCCCCATCACCCTTTGGTCTCCCATAGTTACGGAGCGACTGATTCTGCAGATAAGACAATGTGTTACAAATTCAGCTCACAAGCAACTTTGTCGCTTCAGCAACATCACAACAATGTTATCAAGCTGACAGCTGCGCATTAACAAACTATAAATGAATCATATTCTTTGCATGTTTCTTAGAAAGTCTTTACAGAACTTTCAGGAATATTGTCACCTTACTGCAATGTCAAGCTATGAGACACTGTTTTTTTTTATTTTTCTTATTTTGTAGAAATTGTCCCCTTTATTTATGGATGAGATGTTCAGCAGGTATAAGGCTACAGTCCATACTTTTCTGTTTTATTTTGGTTGATTTCATGCAGTAGTCAATCAGCTACTGACACCATTGTAGCTACTGTTCACAGTTTGAACTTTCACTCAGATGCTTTGATGACTGACCAGGTTTTCAATGGATTTCTGGTACTGTTCAATCTCACGCAGGGTCTCGTTGTCCCTCTTCACTTCATTGACATACTGAGCCAGGTCCTGCGAAAACACAGGGAGTTCACAAGTTCAGCAGCCATACAGAGGGTAATCCCGTGGCACTACCTCAAATCAGGCTCATTACTAGTCTCAGCTAATCCAGAGGCAAGAAGAATCTGTAACTCTAGTTTTACATTGATTTGTCACAACAAGGGGGAGGGGCTTGGGGGAGGGTTTGGACTCAAGCAGAGATGAAAGACAAAGCAATAAGAGCTATTGTTCTCTAAAGTGCGATAAGGCCTCTTTGCCTTGACAAACTGGTTTGCTGACACTCAGGCCGGCAAGTGGCTTGGTGCCAGGACAGATCACCTGAAGCAGGACTTGTTTTGCATTCACACTAACAAGTGCAAGTCGCAAGCTAAGCCAAGGAAAATTTGACCTGTGTTCATGGGTTAATGCAAACGAGAATATTTGCACAAGAAAAATTCAGCTTCATATAAATAAAGAATTCATATTTGCACATTTGACGTAATTGGAGGACCTGACTCACAAAATCTCCTGTACATTTTTGTGATTAGCTTTTCTGATAGCTACACGGTTAAATGGATGAGAAATTATCATTTGATAAATTACTGTGAACACCCCCAGTTAGGGAGCGTAACTTAAGCACCATCCATGATTAGCTACAAAACACTCAACAATTAAAATGTGGACTAAAACGCCCTTATTGTTCAGGTGAAAACCCTATGTGGCTGCATATAAGAACGCCTGAAAATTCAACAGCAACTTGCTCCCGAGGCTAAATACAAATCCATTCATTCATAATGAAAGTCATGGAAATTTAAAAGAATAGGAAATTAACAATTAAATTGACTAGTAATAATGGAAATGTGAAACAATGAGTCATGAATGACTGCTGTTGTATAAAAATGAAGTGCTGTACAATATAGTCTTAATACAAAGAAGGACCATGTACATCGACATGCATTTTTGTTCATCTGGGACAGTCCATAGACAAAACAAAAAAGTTGCACGTGCACATAAATCTTCATCTGGGATGATAAGCATGAAATGAAAGGATGCACTTGAGAAAATATCTGCGACTGAATCCGAGTTTGATAAATCAGACTCACATTCAATGTGAATGATTTAAATGTAGATCAATGGCATTGACCAAGGACAACTATGCAAGAGAAAGTATAATTCCTACAGTGTCGCTGGCTTACAGCTTTTGCTACTATATTTAGCAACTTTCTACTTCATAAGCTTTTCTTATGAAGTGATATATGCACATTTTCAAGATCGTTTTGGGGATTTCCAAGGTTAATGAATTAAACCGGTATGGATATTTCTTCCTGTTAAGCACACATGTCATTCACTTTGGTTTGCATGCTGTGTGCATCTCCGCTCCACTGAGGCCAGGCCCCTCTCACTAAATTATAAATAAGACTGACAGGTGCACAGACTAATTATGATTTGTGCATAATTGCATCCCGATGTTTAACAACATGGCACATCTGCTGTGACATCATGACGCACACATCATAGCATAATCTGACACATTGCAAGCATTAAATTGCAGAGAAAACACTGGCAATAGTCACTCGAGGTCCAGCGGTAGTTTACTAGTATGTTAACTCAAAAAGTGGTGTGAGGAATCAGTAAGGATAACACTAGCACATTAAAGTGAGTTTGAGAAGTCCAGCTTCACAGAAATCTGTTTTTACGCCAAGGGTTGGCTTACCTTCATGGCGTCGAGTGCCGTTCGCAAATTGCTCTTGTCAGTTGCATCATGAGTGTGTTTGACTAATTCCTGTTGGATGAAAACAGAAAAAAAGTCTGAATAATATGCTGACAGCACAAAGCTGCCTACAGTCTGTCTTTTATTGTGGTCTCTGCAGCTAATTAGTGTTGAACAAAGTACAACCTTGTCAAAACAAGGAAAGAGAAATACCGTGTTTGAATTAGGACACCGTTCTTTCTATTCAACATTCAAAATGCAGTTCCACACAAAACATAATGCAAACTGGCTAAAGTAGCTGTCGAGAACAAAATCTGTTTTCTACAGCATGCCATTTTTTGCTTCCTGAACTAAATGTGAATATAGCAAGCGAGGACCAACATAGAGAGACATCACAAAGTTCCGAGCATTCAGGAAAATGGCATTCCTGTCAGCATCAATGCTCATGGTAATAGGAAAAAACTCATTTTGATAGGGGATTAACGTGCATGTATTTAATTACTTTTAGAAGGAAGTGCTGGAGAAATTGCTTTTCCCATTTCAGAGCACAAAAGACAGGCCTACAGGGTAAGGACGGATATCCGGTGTGGTCTTCATAAAGCTGAGAAAAATCTTTCCCCTGCCCTCGATGCCTGTCCTGTGCTGTGCGAGATACTGCACATGCACATGAAACTATGCTGAAATCCCCTGCGCCAAACTCAACCTGCACATTGTTAGAATGACAGGTGTACGCCACAGTGTTGCTCAGCCATGCAGACAGAGAGAGAGAGAGAGAGAGAGAGAGAGAGAGAGAGAGAGAGAGAGAGAGAGAGAAGGGAGAGAGAGAGAGAGAGAGAGAGAGAGAGAGAGAGAGAGAGAGAGAGAGAGAGAGAGAGAGAGAGAGAGAGAGAGAGAGAGAGAGAGAGAGAGAGAGAGAGAGAGAGAGAGAGAGAGGGAGAGAGGGAGAGAGAAAGAGATAGAAGCAGCTTACAGTATGTATGAATTCCAGCTTAAGTGAGTTTGGGCCAGGCAGAAATCAGCTTAGTATAGTATAATGGGGGAAAAAGGAGGCTGTGGACTCTCAGCAGCTCTGTATGTCGACAGCAGGGAAAAGAGGATGGGGACATCATTCACCCTCTGTCTTTATGAGTTACAGACAGCCCTCATCTAGTCAGCAAGAAACGCCCCAGTACCACCCCCCAGTACCTTCCTCGTGCTCCATACTGTGTGTGTGTGTGTGTGATAGAGAGACTGAGTGAGAGAGAGAGAAAGACATCACTGCCCAGTGCATCCTGTAGCCGCCCAGAATCCTGTTTCCTCAAGACTGTTGTCCCCACCCTCTCCATGTGACTACTCCCCCAACATAACCCCCCACCCCCCCCTCCCCCGTGCCCTGCCTCAATCAGCACAAGCTCCCTCCCACCCGCCCGCATGCATTAACTGCAGCAGGGCTAAATGAGCTGCTATCACACAGCAGCCTGGTCTCAGGAGAAGAGGGGGTCCGTCTGCCACCTAAACCACACCCTCTTCTGCCTGTTCGTGTGGAATGAACCCGACAGGTGGGCAGATGGGCAGCGTCACGCTGGGCCCACGGTCACGCACTGTCACCAGGGCCGCCCCGCGAGACCTGCGAGCCGAACCGTGCGGTGGCATCGAGCAGAGAGAGCTGCATGCTGTACGTGTGCCTTCCTGTGTGTGTGTGGTTTATCTCTATTAATAGACTTGTGTGTCTACATAGCCTTTCTTTCATTGGCCACCTAGGAGGAAGAGGCAACATGTTAAAAACAATGGAATTCTATTAAATATTTATAGGAGGACACATCTTTTTCGGAGAATACCAAGTCAGCAGCAAAATAAAAATGCTCATAGGGTATTTCCATAGACAATGGCTGAGCTGACGGAACATGTGAAAATGTGGATATGTGTGCCCCTAGTGGCTACTATATGCATAGCGTGCATCAAGAGTAAAGGGAAGAAACAAACCCGGATTTAATCAAAAGTTGCCCTAATGTCATGAGGGTGAGTATTTATTCATTTAATACGCAGTGCATAATTCAAGCCACACAGTACACTGGACCCTCTTAGTGTTGCACTGTTAATGCATACTTTCCCTTTCCCTGTGTTTTCATTCAAATCAGGAAAATAAGAACTTGATAGAAATTTTGTCATTTTAGACAATACAAAATAATTAATGACATCAAATGATATGGCTTCGGTTTGGAAACTGGAAAACTTACATTTCAGCAACTAAATCCATTACATTCCCAGTAAAGTATTTGTTTTAGATACAGCATGTGTAAGGTGCACCACAATTTAAATATTACAAATTCAAATTACTGCAATACATATTTAAGTTATGCAGTCCAAATTCAATTTATACTGGCACTAATTTCTGCCCATACATATGCAACCTTATTTGGATTTTTTAACCAGGTTTTGATTTTCAGAATAAGGTGCTTACATGGGCTGTATCATAATGGAATACTTGAGTATTTTAACGATGAATGATAATGTGCATGTAAACATGGTCATTGATTCTTTGGTTACCCTGGCTTACAGATTAAAAAATAGACACAAGAACCATACATAAATAAAAGAATCAAACACAAGTGAGGGCAGGGGTACGAAACATTTACACCACTGAAGCCTGCAGAACACGAAGAGAGACACTGAACAGTGTACAGATGGAAAACATGTATGGAAAATTTAAAGAAAGTAAACATGTATTTTCATGTGAGTTTTACACCTTTTTTCAATCTACATGCAGTATTTAAATACAGACCTTCCCGTGTATATCTTTAGATACGGAAGAATCACATACAATACATTATTCCTTGTAGTTAAATCATACTAGTACTTAGGAAAAGTTTACCTGAAGGAGCAAGTGGTACTTCAATACCCTCTGCATTGGTACAACCAAAAGATCTCTTAATGTAAACTTTCCGTTGTTTGCTCTCTTTGAACATTCCTAAAATAAAAACATGGGTAAATTCATATTTAGTAAACCCTTACGCGACATACAAACAAAGTTTTTAGAATATAAAATAGTGATACATCATTTATACTACAGTATGCAATAGGCAAGGGGTACTGATAAGAATTACTCCCATTGCCTGCAATGTATGCTACTGGCCACCAGAGGGAAATGTCTTACCATAATTCACAAAATAACCTTTCCAAAGAACAGTTGAACAGCTATTCATCTTTGAACTTATTTCAAAAATGGATGTTAAACTATTCAATACAGTAAGACCTCCCACTCAATCTTACCTCCAGCTTCAATCGCACATCCTCTTTCTCTTTACAGATACCATCCAAAATTGCTATGGCTATTTCCACTTGGCTGCAGTACTTTCCATAAATGAGAAGTCTTGAAGACAACAGAAAATATACTTAAAAGCAGAAAGTTTGTAAGAGGTCGTAGAAAAGAATAAATCTCAGGTATATGATCACTGAGGTTAATGCTCAGATACTGATACAAACCTCTCTTTGTTCGCGATGAATATCTGGTACAAGTTATGGGCGTTCTTGTTAAGGATGGAGTCTTGCACCTCAACCATCAGGCTTTTATGGACTTTGACAAGGTCCTAAAACATAAAAGCCATCAGTCCTCACACATAGATGTCCATGTCGTGAGTTAAAAAGTAAAATGTCTGACTACCTCTTCCTTTCCTTCCTGTAAATGTTATTTCAGAGGATAAATCTGGAGAAAAAATATTCCACTCATGTAGCCAACATTCAATCTCATATCACCCTTAGTACAGGTTCTAGGGATTCATTTGAATACTTTAATGAATGTTTTACCTTTTTCAGAAGTATGGATTGTCTATTCACGCTCATATTATAACACTCATTACAACCTTCCATTGTTCAAGAGGCCACAGACAAGCCAGCGCTGAACTTGATATTGGCTGCCACTTCTCATCACAGCACAGTTGGCAAGCCTGGCTCATGCAGACATGAGACAGAAGAAGACACTTCCACTGCAGCCCAACAGACAGACTTGCAGGTGCGCCGTCAGCCAACAGGGGTCACTAGTGCGCAATGAGACATTGCCTCTCGGTCAATTGAAACCCTCCTATCTCCGGGCAACATTACAGCCAATAGTGGATCCCCCTGTGGGGGTACCGGCAACAGTTGACACTGGCCCAATCCAAATTCTGTGCCAGACTGTGAGGTCCGTCCATGCAATACAATAGCGCCATAACAGGATTAGCAACCCAAGCCTTGCAATGAAATTAAACCATTTGTGGATTATATCACAGGGTGATTGATAATATATAATATTCCATACTCATAAACAAAAGGGAAAGGAGAGAAAAAATTTTCATCTGAGGAAGGGGAGTAATGGTTGAAATGCATTGCTGTGTTCATACAGGGAAAAACAGTTCTGACATACTGCGATTTGTTTTACCAGGGTGCTTTGTGTGTGTTCACAAAGCTTTATAAAGCTTTAATGCATCTGTGTTGAATGACGGTGACTTACATACATACAAAATGCTCTCTGCTTCTTGTATGTACATATTTCTCCATTAAAAAGTGAGTAACTAACCATTAACTTTTTTGTTCTTAGTAAATGGTTAGGTTATAAATCGTGTTAATCAGGTTAACCTACAGGGTCCAAGTTAAACCACGTGGTCGCTCCCTGGACTTGGAACTGTACTTCCCTCTAGGGTTTTCAACACAGTTGTCCCTGGTTACGGTCATACACTTTGTTGCACGTCGCTCTGGATAAGAGCATCTGCCAAATGCCTATAATGTAATATAAATGTAATGGAGTTATCATTGAATAATAAAATGAAGTTAAATCCAGGCCATCAAGTGAGTGACAGAGTGCCCTGACATAAAACCTTCCCCTAGTGCAGTTACTTACCGGAATATTAACAAATACTTTCTCTATTTCCACTGCTGATAGGAATTTCCTCAGGGGAATCAAGAAAAACTGTGAAGAACAGAGCAGAAAAAAAGTCACGCTCCGCCAGCAAATGGCAAAGTACTCAGCTATGACGTCATAGATTTTCCAATTAATGGTTTTACACTTGCTGTAAACCCGCCAAAAATAGCTGTTTTAATAATAGACACTTATGTTCGGTAGCTCATTTTAACCCCACCTCCCACCCCCGAGACAGCTTCATTATTGTTTTCTATAATTACTTATTTACTTACGTACTGTTTTACTATGTAGAACTACATTGATAGAAAAGCATGAAATTGTTTTCTTATATTTCTTCTCATTTAGATATCGTTGATCTTTCAAAATGGCTTACTGGCGGCTATTTATAAAGCTTCCTGTGGGTTTTTCATAGATTGGCCAGACTGACAACCATCCCCTTCTAGAACCTTCACGTTCATTAAAGCAGAAAGGGCAGATGCTGACATTAGAAGGAACATTGGAATTTCTCATTTGGCAAGTCATTAGAGTGATTCATAAAATGAAAATAGAGTGATGAAAATCATAGGAAAATACCATCCACTTAAATGTGGGTTTGAGCATGTGGTATTACACATGCTATTTTGTGTGATGGTTGCATAATTGTACTAGGGATGCATTTTTATAGAACAAGAGTATAAAGATGACCATGTTTAACCAATGATTTCATCTTCCCAAACCATGTGTTTATAAAGAGGTAGCTATATCCAGTCAGTTTCATCTTGGTGTGCCAAGAATGGCGGAAAATACAGCAGCTGTGGTTCGTCTAGTGCATCCAGACATCCTGGATCTGTTCGCGGAGGCTCTGATCAGTGCTAGGACATCCCTTTGCATTCAAACTACAAAATTACAACTTCCATTTCATCACATAAAATCGGCATGTGTGTGCCGACTATATGTATGCGATTTGTATGTGACGGCAACAACGAACAGCCACTCCCACACCAGTCCTTCCCCTGATATTTCAATATCACTCAGCAATGTCACCTTGGTGATACTGAGGTGGGTCGATAGGTAGTTATTGTATGGGTATATTCAGCGTGTCATATAAGTGTGGCAGCTAATGTAAAATGTGTATTGATAAAATGTAAAGCAGCGGATGGGGAAAGTCAGCAATAGTAAATGTAGCTAAATGCAGACAAATGTGGGGACGTCATGAGGTTGTGGAGAGAAGAGGCACTGTCAGGGAGCGCATTATTATTCCGCTTGGAAACTACATCTGAAGTATGCCCAGAGCAGAAATGTAGTCCTCACCTTCTCTATGGACTCCAGCGTCTCTGTGTATTTCTCCTCCGTCTGTTTGATCTCACCGAGGCAGCAGCTCCGAATGTCCATCTCAGCCTGTTTCTTTTTAAAACAAGGACAGGAGAGACTCAGCCGAGGCCCCTCACATTACTATAATATAAAATCGATCAGGTCTGAACAGCAGTAGGGGCTTGTGTGTTCTTGGGTAAAGCGAGCACGGTTTTGATGAAAATCGGATGTGAATCCAATTCTTACGTCTGATTTTTTATGCCTGATATCATTTGAAAGAGGACAAATGGAAAGAAGACTTTTGTTCTGTTCACCTTTGAGAGTAAATCATAATGTGATGTGGATATATGCGCATTTTGAATTATTAAACAAAATTAAATTAAAAACTAAAAGTGTGTGTGTTGGGGGCACATAATGTGTAATTGTCTTTGCAGAAATTAGTAAAGCTACCTAAAAACAGTTACCTAAAAACAAATGTGCAGAGCATTGAACCTTCTTGTATTAATCAGAGCATTTGGGAGGACAGTTTTGGGTACACTGTCTGTCCTCTGGGGTGAAAGCCAAATGGGATGCGATCAGAAACGTACCGGTGGAGGCGCCGCTTCCGGCCTCATCAGATCCTCGTAGACCTCTCCTCCTTCATCGTCATCATACACACAGTCATAAAGGTCCTCCTCATCCTCCACTCCGTTTTCACTGTAATACAGGAGATGATCCTTTGATGTTCCTTCAACGTCAGCTCAACCATAATATGCACACATGCTTGCTTTTTGTCTTTGTCAAAAATGTGTTATAAACTTGGAAATTCTCTCTGCAGTATTTTTGCTATGAACCAGGTCAAGCGCCTTTATTATACAGTTGAAAGAAACTTAAATGTCATTCAAAACAATGACATGACCTGTTACATTAAGTCTCTAAAGACTTATATGTCAAAATGATCCTTACCGCAAGCTAACTTAATTCTAAGCCCTCCATTGCTTAAACTGTGCTTCTCTGATTTTGTCTTTCCATGACTGAATTGCTGCGCGTGCTTTTCATATAGGTCAGGTGCACTAACACACAAATCACACAGCTGACTCAGGAGTGAGGGGATGCAACGGTCATCCCACGCCTAAGGTGACCATCTGAAATCCCGAACCACAAACCACCCTAGATCTGTCAGGAATGATCGACGCAACGCGGTGACCGGAGCGCGCAGCCATAGCCACAAGCAACACGGATCCGGGAACCGTCTCTGATTCGGTAACGGCGAAGGTGTTGGGACTTGCGAAACTGAGCAGGGCGACACACGGCGGACTCTAATAGCTTCGGACTCCCCGGCCGTGCGGGAAAGTGGTGCGGATGGAATAGCACGGAGAGGGTAGCCGTTGGGACCGGCGCGTGGGGTCATCTTCATGTTTATGCACGCGTCTGCCCTGGCCCCGACCTGCTGTCTGTTTGGGGGAGGCCGAGCAGGCGGCCGGGGAGCAGCAGGTTCAGTAAAGCCGAAGGCTGTTTGTGACAGCTTGTGTCACTGCTGATTCACTTACCAGCTGCACAATTTGCATGAGATGAAAGAGGATCTAACACGACCATCACATCAGCCCTCGAGAGGAAACCGAACCTGTGAAAAGGCCGCTCAACCCCGACTGGGTAATTGAAGCGAAACCTACACGTACCTTGCCTGAGAGAAGCTGAAAGAGAACCATTCAAATTCTATATTCTTAGTCTACCTTTGCCTCACATTACATTCATTTGGCAGACGCTTTTATCCAAAGCGACGTACAAAAGTGCATTTTCATGATCGTAGACAACTGCTGAACACGGGTTCAGTAAGGTACAATTACTTATTTTGTACAGCTACACAGTACAGTACACCTCACCACATGATACAGGTTACTGTTGTTCTGTGACTTTTATTTTTTGCACTTTGATTGCTCAATCGTCCCTGTATGACGAAATTAAAATGTATAAATCAAATGTATACACAAAAATAAAATGTATTATCATTGTTATTATTATTATTATTATTATTACTGTTATTATTATATTCAGTGTCAACACAGTGTGTGTGTGTGTGTGCGTAAATGTGGTAAATATGCACATGTGTAATGTGTAAGGTATATCTATGCATCTGTTCTATCTCTGCTGTGTTGTGTAAACCAGCTGGGCCCACACAGACGTGATAAGAATGATGGCACTGTATAATAAACTGTCAGTGTTACTGTATTAGTGCAAGGATGCCTTAGCTGTCATCAGCTCCAAGAGCAATGGACACTTGATTAATGTAGCAGATCATAAACCTGATCACAACCACCTTGCTTCTTGTATGAGTGTAACTGTACCATGCTTCCTGTATAGGCATACTGTAACTATACCATGTTTCCTATATGAAAGTAAACTGTGCCAATGCTTCCTGTATGAGAGTAACTGTACCATTGCTTACTGTATGAGTTCATCTGTACCATACGTCCTGTGTTACTGTATCTACAGTATACTATGGTTCCTTCAGTCCATCCATCCATTATCTATACCTGCTTATTCTTGATCTGAGTTGCAGGGGCTTCTGGAGCCTATCCCAGCATGTATTGGGTGAGAGGCAGGAATGCACCCTGGACAGGTTGCCAATCTATCACAGGGCACATACACCATTCACTCCTCATTCACTCATACCAATGAACAATTAGGAGTCATAACATGCTTCCTGTAAGAGTGAAACTGTACCATGTTGCCTGTGTTACTGTATCTATACTATGCTTACTGTATGAGTGAAACTGTGCCATGCTGCCTGTGTTACTGTATCTATGCTATGCTTACTGTATGAGTGAAACTGTGCCATGCTGCCTGTGTTACTGTATCTATACTATGCTTACTGTATGAGTGAAACTGTGCCATGCTGCCTGTGTTACTGTATCTATACTATGCTTACTGTATGAGTGAAACTGTGCCATGCTGCCTGTGTTACTGTATCTATACTATGCTTACTGTATGAGTGAAACTGTGCCATGCTGCCTGTGTTACTGTATCTATACTATGCTTACTGTATGAGTGAAACTGTGCCATGCTGCCTGTGTTACTGTATCTATACTATGCTTACTGTATGAGTGAAACTGTGCCATGCTGCCTGTGTGAGTGTGTCTATATCATGCTCCCCATAAAGAGGATATAAGCCCTGTGTCCCTGTTTGTCCTCTTAAAGTGGACTGGGGGTTAAATGTCACAACAGATTAGAAGCCTTTCGAAATCCAAAGTGGCTCAGAACTCTGTTCTCTGTTCCGCTGCTGATCAGGACCCCCCTTTCTCCTCACAGGTTCTGCTTCCTATCAGACTGGATGCACGCCCCTGTCTTCGATAACAGAGGATCAGAGCCGAGCTTCCTGTGGGAGTGATCAGAGCCGCGTTTCCAGTCCCAGTGGATCAGAAACCTGTTTCCTGTCACAGCTCACGGCGGCGTTTCCTGTCGCTGCAGCTCTGAAGGTGGCCTCCTCACCACGCACCAGGGCAGTGGTTCTCATCACCTTGGTTTTCGCAGAAAGAGCTGACAGGCCCTGGCTGTTCTCAGAGGAACAGAAGCCTTTCACACAACCCCAGCCCCCACTCGCTAACCCGCTTCTGAAGCTCAGAGGCAGTGAAAATATCCAACCGACTCACACGCATGTGAGCATGCCACTAGTGTTTATTCAGCTGCAATGTTGAAACACAGATCAAAGAACTGTAAATTGCAAACTTGCCTTCCTTTAGTGTCAAAATTAAATTTAAAAAAACTGTACGAGGTAAACGTAGGCATCTTTTCTAGCACGTAGATCTCCTTGAACTAAACCCAGCATGAGACAGCATGCATTTGAATTTGATGTCATACATACTCAATCAAGTCCTCCAAATGATTATAGATATCTTCATCTTCCATACTCTCCTCTGTTGGAAATGGCCTGTTAAAACACACAAAACACAAACAATTTTATCCAGAATATTGATTAAGATCACAGCAAAGTTTCCAAAGTCACTTTGATCACCTTACGAACATTTCAATTCTGCTTGATTACAATACACTTTGTTTGATTACATGCCAATCTCTACAAACAGCATGTTTTCTTTGCAATATCTCAAATTTCTCAAGGTATTTTCATGGAAAGCATTTGTAAAATAGAAGCTGACCTTATTCCAGTTTGCTGTGCAATCATTGTATGTGAGAGTTTGGATAGCGTGTCCATGACCTTAAAATGACAACAACAAAAAAAAAACATTTTTAAGATGATCATTGAGTACAAGCAACAATCTTAGTCCAAAATATGTTCCTTGTTCCAATGCAGAAAAGCAGACTATCAAAGAATATGCTAATTATTTGTAACATTTCAGAACAATAACATTTTACAAGACATTAAGTAATTAAGTCATTCACACAACATTAGCACAAGTTTATATAGGAGATATAAAGTCAAAAGGAGCACAGATGTCACCTTCAGATGAGATGTGGATCATTACAGCTGCTAAGGCTAAGACACAATGGCTTTGCTCCTGATATGAAATTTAAGTTAATTTTTAAAATTCCAGGAAACCACCCCATGTTTTTCATTCCAGTCAACTAGGAGATTTTAACTAGACAACATGTTGTCTGATGTACATGAAAACCAAGTGCTCCTTTGTAGAGTTTTAATAATCACTTTAAGGCACAAGTTGACAATAAAGAAAATATGAAAGCAATGTTCTTGACATCACTAAACTTTTTATTGAGATGTGATGTGTGTACCACTGAATACTGAACGTGAATTATAACTCATTTCACAAAACGTATTGCCGTGCTTGTCTCTGGAGGGAGAGGAAGTGGTCTGCTCCAGGAAGCAGTTTTTGTTATAGCAGGGGGGAGGGGGGGTCCAGATATGATGGTAGTGGTAAGTCGGCTAGGCCCTCAGTGTAGTTTACAATGCTCATCCTTGAAAGCAGCTGCTTGTGGGCAGGTTAAATGTTGACCCTGAGAAATACAGTCTCAAAGAGACCTCCATCTGTCCCATTATTTCAGTCCCTTTGAAACAACTGTCAGCTGCTGAAAAAACTGGATGTGTTTCAGGAAGTGAATCTGCCAAATGTAAGAAAAAATTCATAATAAAAGACACACAGTACTAATGTATCACTCTGTTTAATAAACATAGGATTTTTAATGTTCTGAGCGGCATTCTCCACATTTCTTATGACTGAGTAAATCTAAACCTGACTTAGTAACAGTACCGAGAGTGGTCGATCTTTTCTTTCTTTTTTCTGTCAGCAGGCAGTGGAATTTTTCACTGTGGTAACTCTATGATGGTACTGGATACATTGTATAAAAATGTAAAACTAAAAGGAAAAATATAGGTTTGATATCTTCACATGACAAAAGTCATTTAAAAATGTCAGTAATAACAGATCCCCTCACTGACCTTTGATCACACACACACACACACACACACACACACAAACTTCTACTGCCTGAGGCCTGCAATCTTCCAGATCAATACTGATCATGGCTGTGCATTTAACCTCCCCCAGCGTATTTTCAGCATAGACCACAAACCCAAGGTCACAGCAGCTGTCATCCATCTATGGTATTCTATGCCTTTGGAATAGATTTTTGCAGATGAGGGGACTGTTGATTCTATCAATGACTATGCAATGACCACATCAATGTCTGCTGGAGCATCATGCATCAGAGAACAGCATGGCAAAAATGGCTGCAGGCCAGCAGGGCAATAAATAACACACTTTGGTTTTATGTCACAGCTACTATATTCTGAGATCTGGTGATGTAGGGGGCTTATAGTACAGAGCAGCCAAATGTTATTAAGCTGAATTTATCATTATGACAGAAGAGCTGTCACAGTGTTTTTTTCTAATCGTCAGTTTCCATTGGCTCGTCAGAACACGCTACCACTTCATTTTGTTGCTGGGCACTGATGCTGTGCAGGACGCCATTCTCCCATAGACTGGCATAAAGAAGAGGGAGAACCTCACCAAAGAGAAACTGAACACAGCTGCAGGAGGTATAGCTCTATCTCACGGTGCATTTGTAATTCTCACAGAGGCTGAGCAGTACAGTCAGAGCTGCGGACTCCAAGGGGCCCATCAACGCTCAATTCAGCCTTTCATTTGTCTGCATTACCTTAGAATGACACCGTGTTTACGGATAACCTGTGGAGCTCATGTGGGAGGGGGTTTATGATGCATCATTACAGAAGGTGGTGTGTTTGATAAGGGCTTGATTGATAACAGTTTTTTTTGTCTTTCAGAGACATATACAGTACAGGTCTTTAGGGACTGTGGGTGGAATGTGTTTTCCAAGAAAGCACACAGTAAAATGTGCAATGTCAAAACAACTCTTACAGAGTGCATATGGACCCTGTTGGATTTACATATACTCTGTACTCAGAGTTGAATTAACATTTAACATTTTTTTACTGTGTGCAGTTGGGCGAACTGGGGCGAGAAATGAGATGCAAGACATGCACTGGCTATATCACACATGCAGAACAACCCTGTATGCGCAGAAGGGTGTGCCCAACAAGAATGACCACCAATCCAACCTACAGCTACAGTATACACGGCTCTGCATGCAGACCACAAATAAGAAACCCAATAATGAATGCAAGTCATGTCTACAATCCTGTAAGAAGAGCAGCCTGGTCTGAAAAATGCGTTTTTGCACCAAGGGGCAGCATCCGGATAACACAGCCCGACCCGCACTGCAGCGGCGGACACAGACGCAGTATGCTCAGCAGGTCGTTACAGGTGCCGGATGAAGCGGGAACACAGGAAGGCTTCCTCTAATGCTGATCTATGGCTTATCATATTCAGCATAATCTAATTTGATTGGCCTGAAGTAGATTACTGCAGTGTGAGTGATGTGAGAGCAGACGCCGGTAAGGAGAGATGGCGGTTCGGTGCAAAGCAGAGACCGGACATGATCCAAACGGGATTGACTGCGAGCTCCAAAAGAGACTTCAACGCTGTACTGCGTTTTCCTGTTGCTGTTAGTATACTGTTTTGGGCTCTCTGCTGTCTGTATGGATACACAGTACTTCATAGTTGACATAAAATCACATTTGTTTTCTGAACAATTGCTATGAGCATCCATTCAAAACTATTTGTAAGAAGTGTCAGATGAAGGGTAAAAAAAGCTTTTTCATTTCCTTGGAGTGCTTTATGAACATTGTTGCTATATTCCAGCTGTTTTTAAATGTTATTTTCTTTGTGAGAAATAATAGCCTTATATAGCCATGCTAAGCAGGACAAAATGTTTTGTGTCAAATAGAATTAATAAATAGTATCACTTCATATTCATTATACAATAACACATAAAGCAAACTTCATATTAACACATAAATCACAATCATTAATAAGCATCAAATGATAAATTAGCTGTATCTGGTAGCCCTTTTTTAGTATATGCAGAACTGTGAATTAATACTTTAAGTCATACTTCATTTAAGATGACCATCATGAATATTATAATGTACTCCCCCTACAACTGTTTTTTTTTTTATTTGCTAATGTTCTGTAGCAAGTGCATGACAAAAAGAAGACAGCTCACAGCTCTAACACACCCAAAATTACACTTGCACACAAAAATAATGAAAGCTATACACTTGTTATGTTGTCGTTTTTATGTGCATTCAAATGTAATTTGTTTTTGGAGCATTAGGGCAGTGTGCTCACCGATATTTAATTATCCAGCAAGCCTTCGGATGGTTGCAAAATTGCAATTTAATAGAATTAGCATATTACATTTTACCATTCAAAAGGTAAAACAAGCCTTGAGAGATTAATTTTAATATATTCTTCTTATTCTATGTTGACAGTTCCCATTCCCATTCAATTTTTAAACGAAAACAAGCAGTTCATATAGCTTTCATACAGGCCGTTAAAAAAATTAATTAATTTTTGGTGTGGACATTGCAGAAATTAGCATGCACCATTTTGCCAAAATTGTCAAGTAACAATATTCCTTTGACAGTTCATTGGCTGTATGTTCAAGCTCAGGGTGCTATCATACAGGCTATCCTATCTTACTGTTGAAACTGCCCTTATAAAATCCCTTATTTAGGAACGTCTTTCAAGCGTACGCCAAATGAATCACAACATTAAAAGAGTGTTTAAAAAACGTTTCCTGTTTGCCACATCACATTTAATCACAGCCATTAATCGTGAATTAGCGAATGGGGATGCTTGGAAGTGCACAGTTTGAGTGGGTCACTCTCAGAGGGAGCTCCCGGCCCCACAGCACTGCAGTTCCCAGGGTGCCGATGTGATAAGCCAGGAAGCCCAACCCCGTATCACACCTAAAGGCCACGCTGCAATGTCCCCGCCAAGGTGCATCAAGACCTTCTCTGCTGATTTCTGCCCACAAGGAAGATTAGAACCAAGCTCTGTTTTACAGCCTTTCCACAGACACCCACAGTGTCACCGTGAATCAGTTGTCATTTTGAAGGGCCGCACTAAATGAGCACGCTCATGACAATGTTACACCTTTATCAACACAACCAGACTGGAGGCATTAAGCACGCGACATCACTAAAACTAAAAAATACTACAACCGAGGGCACACTGCCATAGCACTAAAAAAATAAAGCAGATAACAGTGCATGACTTTCCACATCTGGGTAGTCCTTTGGCAGAGTAATTAAGATACAATTTAAGTCATTTTGGTTCACTCAAACGCTCATGCGCTACCTTTATTTAAATACACATAAGAGTGCCCAGCACAGCATAACATTCATATGTACCACAGCAGTGTTAGTTACAGAAAATCGCAAACACCTCTTTGACTCCCCACCATTTCAGGAGGCTTTAGTGTAGGTGATAAAAAAGACATGGCACAGAGATTTATAATTAAAATGTTATTTATGTAATGTAGCAATATCAGCAAATCATGGCTGTAAAGCACAGTAGTGACTTTTCGACAGAATTTAAAATCTGTTCCCAATATGTTGCAAAAAAGCAGCAGTGTGGCATAGGGTTTAGGGAACTGGGTTTGTACCTAGAATGTTGCATCACTGAATCCTTAGGTCATGTACTCCTGTTGCATTTAGGTACTTAACTTGACTTTCCTGCATACATAACCTGCTATTGTGTATACCAGGCTGTTTCAATAGGTCAGAACAGGGTTACTAGCTAGTGTATGCCATGAGCATGTTAAAACTTAAACCAAGCGCCTTATCACTGAGATGATGCAAGGGCAATCGATGATGGGTTATTCCTGAAATGTCCCATTAACAAGTGCAGAGGGCCACTGAAACTGACTTCAGAAAAATCTATGTTTTTGAAACATTGCCGATTATAGAAAATGCAATCAATAATTCCAATAACCCGATATCCAAATCACCCTGAGAGACGATGCTATATTGTGCTTAATATTCAACATTCTATTCAATTATCTCTTAAAATCAACAAAATGGAAACATCAACAAAATGGAAATGAGTAATAACAACTGAAAAAGCACACGTAAAGCAAAAGTCAACAGTTGACAATGGATTTCCACACGAATGTCCTATGGTCAGACAGCATTCACGATGGGCTTGTAGTACAGATAAAAGCTAGGCCCACTGAATATACTCCCTTTGTCCAACATAAACTGCGGAGACTGACGTGAGAGTGAGTCATACTTAGAGCTTTGCTGCTTGCAAGCCAGGCAGATGTGATTACAATCCCTCCAGGCTTGAGTGTTAAAGCAAACCTTTTTTGTAAGAGGAGGTCAAACTGGAATTCCCATGAGGTCATAACCAGAATACTATTCAGCCAACCTCATCAGCACCTTGTTCACCACAAATTTGTCTTATTTTCAGGTCTGCGTTAGGACATTTTCTTGTGCAATTATCAAAATTCAATTGCAGTATACAACAGTGTCAAGTATGACAGTCATATTTAAATCTTGCCAGTTTTCTAATTTTATTATCCAGGAAGGTCAACTGAAAATTTGATAAAATAGCACTTGATGAAACAGCACTTGATAAAACAGCGTAATATGAAAATAAAATTAAGTGACTGTAGAATGAACAGACCTTCAAATGAGAACAAATGAGACATACGTACATTTTGTTTACAAATTATTACATCTGAGTATTGTCGTTTGATGTTCAGAGAAGCAGTTTACATGAATGTCTGACATCTGGTGTATTTAATATCTTTGGAGTCTATTTGGTAAACATTTCACCAAAATGAAATCAAGCTGAGTAAAAACAGGATCTAGCCTTTATCCCCAGCTTTTAAACACTGTAGATATTTCTCCTATATATGGTCTGTTCACCCTGTAATATGGTTAAAACTCTTTTTTATTACAGCAGAAGCCATCAATTTACCATATCAGACAAAGAGCTGTCAGAACCAAGTGTATGGAAACAAAGCTTTTTTTACACTGGAAAAAAATATTCACTATTCTAAAGATAATGCAATTGTCTGCCAGAGGCACAGCTGCATCTTGGTAGGCATGGCGCTAGAAATTCTGGTTAAATTACGGTCAGTATCTAAAACAGCAACAACATTAATCTGGAACAATGTAATGCAACTGAATTTGAGCAAACAGGATCGACAAAAATCCCATCTGTGATTCCACAATGACAAAGAGATTGTGTTCAGCAACATGCGTAACAGAATTTTATTCTGACAATAGATAATAATTTAAACTGGCTAACCACCTTTAAAGCATTTACTGTAAATTTCCAACATTTAACGTGAGTTTAGCATGTGGATGATGACATCACTCAGCACTTTCAAAAGAAGTGAGTAATACTCATGTGATGGAAATTATGCTTTACTCAGCCCACAGGATTTGTGCTTTGACAGCATCATGAGAAATTGTCCCCAAAATAATTTCTTACAGATTAAGGAAATGCAAATATTTTGCTGATGCCCAAAACATTTAGCTTATGATAAATTTTTACAGATAATATGAGTAATGTACTCTCTTTATAGTTTCACTGGAGCTAAGTTGAATTGAAAGCCTATGCTATGCACTGACATAGATATGTAGATGCTAATAAATCAAACAGTGTATGAGCGCTTCATATGCTGGTGGGTAAAATTAACTTGTTTTGTTACAACACCAGTGTTGAGTTTTGAAATAGGCAGGCCGATACAATTCGCTCATCTATATATGGGCAATGCTGTCAAATTTGAAATGAAAGGACATGCATTTAAGATGCTTAAATGCATGTTCTTATACATATGGGCTCTCATTTTAGTGAGTTATCTTGTAGTAAGGATGTTCTGTTTGAGAAAATTTGTTATTAATGGTCTGGCCCGATTTGTCAGACACAGGACACAGGATGGAGTGTAGCACAGTGGGTAAGGAACTGGACTTGTAACCAAAAGGGCGCAGGTTCGATTCCCAGGTAGGACACTGCCGTTGTACCCTTGAGCAAGGTACTTAACCGAAATTGCTTCAGTATATATCCAGCTGTATAAATGGATACAATGTAAAAGTTGTGTAAGTTGCTCTGGATAAGAGCGTCTGCTAAATGCCTGTAATGTAATGTAAATTTTCCCCACGTATGGGAATGACCCTAAATAAAAAAGCATATCCTAAAACCTTATTCCGAGATGTATCTATCAAGCATGCAAAGTGACTCTATAAATTATTTTATTGGCTTTTGTACCAATAGAATCAATGACATGCAAAACAAGAAAAATCTCAAGGAGCTCAGGACTGAGAGTAACCACAAGCAGAAATATATAACTTGCATAGATGACTCAGGATTTATTTATTTTACAAATAAATCAACAGCGGAAAGGCAGAAGGCACTGAACACAGATATCCACTTGAGGAGAACATACAGTCACGCTCACACATGGACTGGTGTTTCAGTTTGAAAATCTGGTATACTCAGGTGGAAGAAAGTTTTTTTCACCTCCTGCTGTCCTCTCAGGTCTGCCCATTAGTAATACATTCCAACAACATGACGGGTCCCTCAAAGCACACCAAGACCTGACCTTTTGGTTCAGACCTTTCTTGAGGGAAGGGGAGAACGCAACACACTGAGATTACCATAAACGTAAGCTGCAGCCCACCCACAATAACCGAAAACAAGCTGTTCCTCCAGCCTGAATGGAAATCAATACCGAAATAGCACTCTTCCATAACAGGGTCTGTGTCTGACAAATCGGGCCGGACCATTAACAACAAATTTTCTCAAACAGAACATCCTTACTACAAGATAACTCACTAAAATGAGAGCCTATATGTATAAGAACATGCATTTAAGCATCTTTCCTTTCATTTCAAATTTGACAGCATTGCCCATATATAGATGAGCGAATTGTATCGGCCTGCCTATTTCAAAACTCAACACTGGTGTTGTAACAAAACAAGTTCATTTTTCCTCACTCAGTCACATTGAAAGTTCTCATCCAGTTCTGCGTACTAACAGTGCCCTGTGTGGCTACAGCGTAATGCTACAATTATAAATGTGAAAAATGAGAATCTTGAGAATTCCATTTCTTCAACTACTGTTTTTCTGAAATTGTTTTTTTTTTAAACTGCTGTTTCTGAATTATAAGACCTGCTTCTGCTTGTGAGGAGAGCAGTTGGAGCTTTTTATGAGATACGGGCAGAAATATGGCGTAGGCAGTAGCAGAGAGGGACAGTGAGTTTTGTTCTAGACACAGTTAAAAACAGCAAGTAACTCGGCACGCAAAAGCTCTCATACATATAAACTGTGGTTAGCTCTAAACATTTTCTTTGCATTCTGTTTTCAGAAAATACTCATTTCTGGGATGTGTTTTACAACAAACAATCACACCATTAGCAACATGGACTCTTGTGTGATATTACACATAATGACAGTTCCTGGTGCTCTTCTAGTTTCTTGTTAAAACCGTGCCGAGTGTTTAATTTAGCACATTTCACATAAACGATGCTGCCAAAGCAAAAACAGACTTGTAAAAAGAGGTTTACAAACTTCTCGTGTGCAAAATAAATGACACTGCTTCATAATTGGGACCCCAAATCCCTTGGATCTATAAGCTGAGCATTAAATGCCTCTCTGCCCCTCAGACAGCTGATATGTGATAAGGAAGTGGCCGCCCAAGCCCCAGGCCTGAACCAGGCCCACAGTGCAGCCACAGGAAGTGTGAGTAAGACAAGCATGCAGCACTCAGCAAACAGCAGGCAGCAGGGCTCGGGGGGGTGGGGGGGGGCAGGAAAGGGAAGACAAACGGCTCTCCCCTCATTTTAATCCCCCGGCCGTCATGGGGGAGACAGGAGACCAGAAGCATACCCACAGCACACTCAGGCACGCTGAGGGACGCGCACGCAGACACATACACACAAACGCACACGCACACAGTCACACATGCTGAGACATACACACAGGCACATACACTGAGACATATGTACACTCATATTCACAGATGCATACATGCACAGACGCGCACCCAAGCACATAGACACGTATGTGCAGATGCACAGACACAATAAGATGTGAACACACATTGTTTGTGTCTGGTGACAGAAATACCGGAACACAGCATGAGCTGCAGGGTTGCAGGGCAACACGTAAAACGAGACAACTGGAAAGAGCTGCCCATTTCCTGTTTAGCTTTGCTCGTTGTCAGTCCCTACAGACCTGAATCCCATCTGGGCCTCAGATCCTTGCTTAACGACTCCACTTCCTCGTGTACATTTAAAAGGGACTAACTTCCTGGCACCCGCTCTATATACGTGCAGAGGCGCTGGTGCCCATAGTGTGACTTAACAACTGCACATCCGGTAACTGAGGACACACTGACACAGCACAGAGACCAAGCACCAGGCACCAAAAGGTCCCAGCCATCACGCCTTACCATGCTGTAACAGAGATACAGCACATTTCCAGCTATGATACAGAGCAGCTGAGTTATGGATGGCAGGAGGATTACCGTACCGTGACAACCTATCTGTAGAGCTTTGGACCCTTTAAAGGGCCAGTTCACCCAAAAATGAAATTAAGCTATGTTACCAGGAGTAGTATCTGCCATCCAGTTTCTCTGAAATGTGACATGTTTTCTGGGTATTCGCTGCAGCTCACGCTGATAAAACGCACCTCACGGGTCAAAGCAGCAAAAATTTACCTCTGAAAAATTCAACTGAAATTTCTCTTTCCAAATATAATCCTGTGGTTTCTCACATTTCTCAACGTTTAATTTCTCAACGTTTTCATCGAGAACAACTTCTACTACTAAAATACACCAACCATGTAGGCTTATATGAAACCTGAGTGGTGGTGACATGAGGTGGTAGAATGCAACATTATGTTGTAGTTTCAAAATACCAACTGGTTAGAGACTTAATTTATGTCATAAATGTGTATGTAATTTTTGTCATAGGAATTACACCTGTTAATATTTCAACTATGAATTTCAAAGCTGCTATGTGCTTTAACAACGTATGTTGCTAACAAGTTGCTATATATAGATAATCAGGTTGCATTCTGTAAATTTTTGGAGCTTTAAGGCCACATTAAGATGGACCCATGGGGTGTGTTTTATCAGGGTGAGCTGCTGCAAATATTTCCAAAACTCCTCCTGTTTCAGCAAACTATCTGGAGGGAAAGATACTACTCCTGGTAAGTGGAAACATACCTTAATTTCATTTTTGGGTGAACAGCCCCTTTAAGAACCCTTGATGTTTGTTCATGCACTCCTGAATTCATATAGGATATCAAGTAAACCACTAATAGGGTTATAGCAGAGTGGGAAGACGATCTCTGTGGCATCACCCCGTTGTGCACAGACACTTTAGCTCATCCAGTGAAAACGAACGAATGATTGTTTCTTTTTTACACTGCCATAAATCTGAGTTCCCCAGCCAATTTCTTCAAACACTGAAAATGAAAAAAAACAAGAACTTCTTCCAGCAACACAAAACGAAGGCCAGGCATGATGGATAGCAGCCTTTTCAAAAGAATGCAGGCTCTTACTGCACCTCTGACAAGCATTATTTCACTCAGCGAGGGTTCTTGTGTACACAAGCTTAATGCTCCCCTGGTCTCCTCACCACCCCGCGCAGTTTTCCGCAGGCCTTCTGACGGGTCCCCCGACGGGCTCTCAGACAGTGCCTCCGCTCGACGCGGCCTCGGACTGCCGGGCCCCCGCCGCCCGCCACCCCCCGCCCCCCGCCGCAGGTATCTATTACCCATCATTTGTTACATGATACGGAGACAGCAGAGGGCAAATCACAGGCATCCGCTGGAAATGGCACTCCGAAGGGCACTCGGCAGCCGCGGCCGAAGAGGCCGCATCGATTTTCGTCTCCGTCTCGGCTAAATGTATTATATTTAAACCCTGGAAATCCTGCGAGGCGCTTTGACTCATGTGCACCGCCCCGCCAGGCCCGATCCAGCCGAGCGCTCCCGTGTGTTCTTTCACGGGGAAAATAGCCCTCCCTTTCTCTTCAGACCAAAAGCACTTTGCGAAAGGGGAGCGCCTGCTCATGCGGCACTACGTCACGGCAAACCCTTATCGTCACACGGGCAGTGCTGATATGCCGTCAAACAAAATGAAACCTTTGAAGGGTGCTTCGCATTACAACTCAATGAAAGCGAATCGACGCATCCACTGACTGGAAACGAGCGAGCCCAGCTAATCTTAATGGCATTTGTCATTTAAGCTGTCCAGTGTACCGCAGACTCAAGACAAATGCACGTTTGATTTAGGCTACCATGAACTATCAAAGGCAGCCAACTTGCAATTTGTGTAAAACACCTTGCCATCAATAGCCCCATAATACAGCTTGACTGATGCAAAGTAGCTGCTTTTTGGGGAAAATCAATCACGGCCCTTGGATCCAGAGTCTAGTATACAAATTCCACACTGCTGTCTCAGTATTGCATTCTGACAGCATTACTCCACTGTACTGCTTTGTGAGCAGTTGAGTTGTGTGCCGGTCAGTACTGTTCCTCTACGATTACCTGCCTGTGTAAATGCGTCACATTTGTCTCCTCTTCAGCATTTCATTTCAGCTGATTCCAGTGGCATTAAGCGATGACTCCGCAGCCAGTAATTTTCCCCACAGATCTGAAAGAGCTATGTAATTAACTACAATACTCCAAGGGCAGATATTGGCCCCCTTTCCTATTATCAAAAAAACTTTAAATTCACCCCGAATAACCTGCAATAACCTAGAATAACATTGGAACTCATTCTGTCAGATTACTATGTGGTGCTAGGCAAATTTCACTACAGCAATTCAAAGCTTGAGTCGATTTATTGATAAGATGGAGCATGATCTATTACAGAATGTAAAGAACAGCAGATCAATTGTAATCCAATTGCTTGAAGAGTTTGCAATTGGTGACAGTTATTCATTTCATGTGCACATAGTTAAAGCACTGTTTTGAAAAAAAAATATTTTGATATCTGAAAATACCTAAAGTAACTATTTATCCCATTTTTGTGCAATGAAAAGATAGTTTCCCTGTCTTGCAAATGTTGCCAAAGCATATTTTTGGAGTTTCTGATTGAGATGCAGCTCTGGTGATGTCCAATTTATACTAGGTGAGACACACACTTGAACAGAAGTACAAATGAAAGAGGTAATCAGACACATTACAGAGAAGAAAGAAGGCAGCAAGGCTCAAGATTATAGCAGCTCATTCTCAATGAAAACATATGTGGCCACAAAAGGTAGCCGAAAACAGTGTTTAAATTTTTTCAAACGATTACAAGATCATAAACTGCAACAAAAAAAGTCCTATAAAATGTCCATTCGTTGTAGAGCCAAGCATTTTACAGCACTATAATATACTCTGAATTTTTTATGAGGAAGCCAATGACTAAAACAGTTCTGCTGACCTTGAGTTTTAGGTCATCTCAGAGTTAGAGTGTAACCTGAATCCAATTGGGTTTCTGGTTTTAAGTGCCACTTCACTGATAAGGACCATCCAACAGGCCCTTCTATGTTTAAAAAACTGAAGCGAGTAAGTGAGGAGGACTGTGAACATAATGAACCCAAGGCAGCTTACCAGCGAGAACTCGACCAACATTTAGCAGATGGTTTTATCCAGAGGGACTTACAAACAGACCATGCAGCCCACAATGTATCTGCAGTCACCCAGCACTTTGTCAAGCCTGGTCTGGGAGGAAGATACTTCATGGTAAGCTCAACAAAATTAAGGGCGTTCTTGCAAAAAAAACCTTGCGAGAACTAAAAAAAAATCCAAATGATTTCAGATAATGAACACGATACATGGCACTTCATGGTAACATTTAAAATTTTTATTTATTTTTATTTTTTGCAAATTCAAATATTCAATATAATAAGCTCAATTTTTGTCTGTATATTCTACTGCATCTTCAGATAAGGGTTTTCATTTCTTAACAAGGCCACCACAGAGCGTGGCATATTCCCCCGACCGTATGTTGTGAACCACATAATGTACCACATTGGACTTGACCACATGAATGCTGGTTTTCATGGTGCAGTGATGATGGCCACCGCCCTGTTCAAGATAAACGGCCATCGGAGTTTTCTGTTAAATGAGCGGAAACCAAATTAAAGATGGAGGCCGTGGTGGCCATATTGAATGAGCGGTGGCGTCACCGATCAAAACCAGCCTTCGTGTGGTTAAGTCCAATTCAACACCAAAAAATCAGCCCGATCGACAAGGGAGTTTGCTGTTAAATGAGCGGAAACCAAATTCAAGATGGCGGCCATGGCAATATGCTTTTTTTTTCCCAGAAATGAAGATACATGAAAGAAATGGGTTTTATTTCTGGAGCCCACGGGCACTGCAATATTGCAACAACCCATACAGTTAGTATTTGCAGGTACCATTTTTGCCCAGAACTTACAGATCGGTAAGTAGGCCCACCATTAGCTAGAGATATTTTAAAAGCTTTCAAGCTTAGACATGTGGAATTGAAGCCTTTCTTTATTTGGGTGTAATGTCCAGAGTTTCAGACTGCTGTAGAATCTAATGTTAGTGTAAAATAGCTCATTTTTGCCCAGAACTTACAGATCGGTAAGTAGGCCTACCATTAGCTAGAGATATTTGAAAAGCTTCCAAGCTTAGACATGTGGAATTGAAGCCTTTCTTTATTTGGGTGTAATGTCCAGAGTTTCAGACTGCCGTAGAATCTAATGTTAGTGTACAATAGCTCAGTGTTACAACATTATTACACATTAACACATTTAACATATTTATTACACATTGAATGTTCTTCGGGTTTAACTATACAATGGCAAAGCCAAGTTAATGTTGCTTTCTTTCATTTTGTCTAGTAGTGTAATGTTACTGCATGGGACAATCTTCTCTAACCGACTAAAATCTAGCAACGAGAAATGGTTTACATGGAACATGTCTTACAGATATGAATGTTAATATCTTTATTATTTGAATGCCTTCTCTATTTTACATGCAACTACTGTAGCTTCTTCTCTAACCTTCTACTTTCTGCTACAGTTTGAAAAGACTGAAAAAAGCTAAATGAACCAGCAACAATTAGACTGATGGTATATAATTTCACTTTCTTGGTTTTTTCTTGCCATGATCAGACTAGAAAACGGCTTGAGACACAAAAAATGCATAGCAAAGAGTTTCTGTCACAGATTTGACTTGCATGTTTTAGAGTCTACATAATCCACTTATAGCGAGGTACTTACAGAAGCTATTTCAGCCAAGAACAGTGTATTACTCAAGAGACCAACCCTTCAAGTTCCCTTCAATCAACAGCACATATCCACCCTGTCTACTTTCAGAAAGCATCAAGATGGTGCATAAAGTGCGATATATGAGAATGCACAAGAATGACAGCTCCGCTTCTGATTTCATTCTCCTTAACACCCCATTAATGCTCCTGGGCTCAGCATGCCTGATATCATTTGGCGGAGCGATAGCCCTCTATAGCATTAAAGCATTCATAATGCAGCTGCTTTCTCTGCCACATCGACGTGATGCAAGAGTCAATGAAGCACGTGCAGCAGAGCCTAATCAGATGCGATTCTCATTCCCAATCACACAGCCTCTCTGGAGATTAAGTAGGAGCAACAGAGGGCATTGCAGACAGCACTTTACCTCTGAAGCAACTAGCCAATTGTCTCATTCCACGATAAGAACAGCCTGCTGCCATTGGGCGAAACTATGGAGAGCAAAGAGGGGGGCGAGCCACATGAATGAGCAGGCTATTGATCTCAGATGACCTTGAAAGGGCATACAGCTAGCTACTGCTTGATGAGATAAAGGGAAAATGAGTCCCTCTGGGGAGGAAATATCACCTTCACTGTTGTGTCCTAGAATGGTGCATTTAAACACCATGCATATTTAAAAAGCAAGTCAGTCTGCCAATGGGGTACATTTCACAGAAATGTTCTTGGACAGAATACAGTATTCTAACAGCGAGACAGCTGTGCTTTAATTCAAAAATAATTGTTAAGCTGAATACATTCAGCTACGTACAGGTAGACCACAGGAGCTACACAAGAGTTGTTTTGCAGGGATGCTGCTAGGTGGCTCATTTGGTTAAGGCACTGTGCTGTAGTGCAATGATGATGAGCCCCAGGTGCTAGGATATTAGCTGGTCAATCGGGCGCCCATGGACATCATGCAAAAGCTACATATGAAAGGCCCGCCTCTGACCCTGTTATCTTAGCTGTGCAAGAACTGGTGACGCCATGAGCTTCAGAGGAGAACTGTGGACTTCTACACTCTCCCAAATTGGCAGAGGAGTTTGCCTGTGAACATGGCTGCGGTTGCAGATAATTGAACTTAGGGTGTTATATGTTGATACTGGATATGTACAGCTTCACATTGGGTACCAAATTTATGATAAAAAATTTGTTTTGGAAAATCTTTACCATGTAGATTACCATGTAGATGTACATTCTGGACACATTTTGGACAGTATACAATGAGCATATTGGCAATTCCTGCCACTGTATTCATTCTCCAATGGACAAACAATCTAGACACAATTGCAGTAGTCTGGGGTACACAGAGTGGCCCTTTCATGTTGTGAGGTGTGTTCCAGGCTTTCCCGGTAGCAGTGAGGGTAGACGTCCAGCTTGCACAGGGCTAAGTATGGGGATGCCATATGTATCGCCACCTGACCATTGAGCATCCGTGGCTTGGCAGACAGAATCAATAGCAGTGGCATATTGCAGCCTGTTCTGCTTGGGGTTCAAAAGACGCTTCATTTTGCACGTCAGCAGGAAAGCTCATGACAAACACTTGCACGCACACACACACACACACACACACACACACATGCATGCACGGACACAAAAACTCACACACACACAGAATTTGACTGACCCATATCCTCATCAAGGCGATGCCTGCCACACCGCCAGCCAGCCCCACCCCACCCTCACAGAAGGCAGTCACTGTCACCCTGCCGTACAGCAGCGATCTTTAATTAAAGCTCACTAGAGAATTTATTAAATTGCTGGCGGGGTTGTTAGAGCTGCAAATGTTTGCACACAGCAGAGCAAGCACACAGGCTCCCATCATGAGTGCGAAATAATGAACTGACGCAGGGCTATTAACCCCATAAAAAGGAAACATCTTAGGGTTTACGATTTTTAATGAATGGAAATGCAAGCATTCTGTCTTACGTTCCCAGGCTTCATTGCAGCAGCGCAGAAAACAAACACATGCACCACAGAGTGAGGTAATGCATGCAATCTGCAAATGTACATTCATATAGAGCCTGTGGATGGGCTGTACTGAAGGGCATTCCCCATGATGGCTTCCCAGTGTTTACTCCCATTATCTACCCCATTCATAAATAAAATAAACATTAAAAATCTACAGTCAAATATACTGCACTCATACACCATATCCCCCGAAAAACAGATCGTAAGAAAATAACATCAGTATTATACAGGGAGAGAACAAAAGGTGGAACACTGCTGATAGGTTAAGGCGACCTTAAGGTAAAGCGTACATTTACAGGATACACTAAAATTCAGAACGTGTGAGACGTTAAATTAATGTAAAACTTACCTTCCCGAAATCCCGAACATCAAACAGGTCGAAGGCTTCGAAGAGTTCACTCTTTTTCATGGCAAATATCTCGCAGCAAGCAGAAAGGAATGTTCTGATGTTTTTCAAGCAGAGAAACTAGAGGAGGAAAAATTACAGAAATAAATGGTTATATTTGAATCTTTGAATCACATGTAAAATGGTTGATTTAAGTTGTCTTAAATCCACAAATCTTAAACAGGGGCAAGACTGTAGTCCAGTCTGCAGGCCAGCCATTTCAAACCCCCTCAAACCCATATATGTACATTACCCTCTCTGCTTTCCCTCAGTCTGAATAACATTTATAAAATACAAAAACGTGTGGACTCCTTGATAAAAAAAATGTAGTTAACCAATCCCAATGTGAGTTTAAAGCATCCTTCATCCTTAACATTAATGATCCCACTTAAACAAGTGTCACGCTTTCACTAAGGAACCCACTCCCAGGTACACAATGTGAATTTGGTGGTCGGAACTAGAAATGCGTGTGCACTGAACTCCCCACACCAGCCAGGCGCATAATGTACAGCTTAAACAAAATGATTCTGCAGCCCATCTGATATATTGCCATGTGAATAGAAGTCGTCACTGGCAGCGTGGGCTTCAGGAGGGCAGACATGGTGGGTTAAGCCCCTGAATATGACTCAAGTGAAAGTTATGACTTTTAGGTATAAACTGAAAATTTTTGTATGCAGTCTGAAACACAATGAGGTAATCACACAGCTTCCTCAGAATTTAGCAGCTTTTTATTGCACAGCCTGTTCAGCACAAAATACCATAGAATTAAATGATTTGCAGTTGTCTTCGGAGGGCAGCAGGCATAACTTCACACCTGAGTAAGAATTAAACTTAGCTGGTATACCGAACAAAGATCCCCACAGAAAAGGAACTGGTTCTCATGTGAAAATGAAAAACCGTATGGCTTAGTAGATTTATGACCTTTTTAACGATTTGGAAAAAGTGTTGCATAAATTGTAGTGAGATCATTTTTGATGAGATGATGAATTAGCATGCAGTTGATAAGGCTGTGCTCGATACAGCAATGCATTAGACATAAAACAGAGCAGCTGGGTGGTAACTACATAAAATACTGGGATTTATTGACCCCAAAATGCTGATGTGCTACCAGGCTAGCTCTGAGTGCCTGAGGCAGCCATATATTTCACGTTGCAGTACCACTGCAATTTGAGAAGCTTTCTTCAGCTTTTCATCACAATGCCAATATTTCCGCAAAGATGAATTGGTGTGCATTTAAAGTAATTATCTAACAAACAAAACCAAAAAACTAATTGTTTGGATGCTAGCATTAAGCTAATGAAGAATATATCTTGGCACTGCTCCTTGTTATGCAAACAAGCACTTTACTTTATTGCACAATGCCTCAGTCAATTTGACTGCAAAACTCTGCTACAAAATATGAATGGCAACATATCCATATGTACAACATACAGTATTGTGCAAAAGTCTTAGGCACCTGTAAAAAAAATGCTGTACAGCTAAAATGCTTTCAAAAATAATGAAATGAAAGGTTATAAATATCAAAAAAATAATATAAAGAGCAGTAAATAGTTAAAAACTAAATAAAATCAATGTTTGGTGTGACCACCCTCCACCTTTAAAACTACATCAATTCTCTTAGGTACACTGTCCTGCAGTTTTATAAGAAAATTGGCTGGTAGGTTGTTCCAAGCATTTTGGAGAGCTTGCCACAGTTCTTCTGCAGACTTTTGCTGTTTCGCTTGCTTCTGGCTCTCCAGGTAATCCCAGAGACACTTTATCAAGTTTTTATCTGAAAAGCAGTCTATTACTTTAAATATTACTTTATTTAACAAAATACAAAAATGTATCTGCAAAAGTTCATTTTTTGTAAAATTCATGTTTGGAAATCTCAGACTTGCTCTTTTCTACTTACACACTAATGCAGAAAACAAAAAAATAAACATCTAAGACCAAATATATACTATATATTATATTTAAACATCTAGGGTGCCTAAAACTTTTGCACAGTACTGTATATTTATACTTAATATTTTATTTTATTATTTTAAAAAGCAACTCTATCACAGCAAGGTCTCGCTGATAGTAGAAAAAAAGTTATAGTAATACACAGGAAGTAGCTTTACATTTCATGTAGGCTAAATGCCAACAGGGTATTTCAACGGAATTAGCCACTATGTGTGAACAATTCTCAGTAACTGCTTGTTGATGAACAGGACTTAAAATCCACACCCATCAAGCATAACGGCCAGCAATGCTGATGAGGATCTTAATTGAACTGTCCTGTTATGGTCTGTGTATTCTTGACTTTCCACCAGAAACTCCCCTTATCAGGAGCTGCCCAAAAATAGATCAACACTCGGAAACCTATTCATCATCTAAGGATCTGTATCTATCATTTTCTCAGGTCCTATGCCAAACTCTACAAAAATGTATCATTATTTGACTTTCCTGTAGCCTCAAGATATGCATTTTTACAAAATGTTGTTTTGAATGACAAGAAGGTTGCTTGGAACATCCTGCTATATTCATACTGAGAACGCTGCTCTCTGTTCTTTCCCTGAAAATTTAATTGGCTTTGGTTCAGCTGAAATCCCATCAAACGTAACCCTGTTCTTCATTTGAGAGAACAATAAAGCAATTTTTTTCATCTGCAGAATGGTGGATGAATAGTCATGAAAAACAAAGCATCAATAACTTTGTAACTGATAATGAAGGACATCAGGTTACTTCATAATGTGTTAGCATATCAAATTCAGTGCTCCACTTTCATTGAACATATGTGAGATATGAGTAGATACCGGTGTTCTACGAAACTTTGAAATATGGTACATTAACCACTAACAGATGTATACATTCACGTTTTATTTATTTTTTTTAAAGCACATCTTGCAGCTGCCCAGTAGCCTGCATTTCCCACAGGAGTCAATATCTGAAGGAAGCAGGATGAAGATGCTTTAAAGCTTCTGTGAAATTCAGTTAAAGTGCTGTGCAGACAACGATCTATTGCTAGAATTGGGGAAGGCCCCATTGATGAGTTGTTGAGAATCCCAAATTCCAGGGGCAATTTATGGGGGAAAAGAGTGATTTCTTTTTTTAAACGGGGCTATAGAAGGAAAATAATATGTTTGGAAAAGTCATTTTAAAAATATCCCTACCGTCTTTACAAACATTATAACAATTCATATTCAGTTATCTGCTTTTATCACACAACTTATAACCAAGACCAAGACCAAGATAAATATGAAGCCAAGTACCCATATTAAATCCCACATACTCCTAACTCCCTTTCATGCCAAAATATTATAGCATTTTCCATCACTATACATTGCTACAGCAAATTTCTGAGCCAATGACAACTACCGACAATGTAATTTTATGAACATATTTCTGGATAGCAAACTACCTCCATTTTTATTTTCACTAATATTTTACCATACAGCATACAGTAAGCTCTCTTAGTTATTGACAAATAAGAAGGCTTTTCGGCTATGGTGCGTCATATGGTATGTCTTTCTTCACCTGCCTGTGTGACTCATGTTTGGGCTTGACGGCATACTGTTATCTGAGATCAATTCACTGTGATTACACCTCTGGTTTACCTAAGGTACCAAATATTTAGCTGATTACAGCTAAGAGGGTCAGTGGGAACACAGCTATTGACCGCATCAAAAATGTCTTATGCTGTCTTTTTCGACTGATACAGATCCTTCAAAACAAGAATTTTCATGACACAGTTAGAAGCTATGGAGTGATCTCAGAGTGTCCTTGATTTGCATGAGGTAATTGTACATATCGTATGAGGGTTTTTTCAACTACAATTCCCTCAGGCACTTAAAAGACCATCTGTGGTCGTTAAATGAGATTAAATGTGTTGTGTGCTCAGAAAAAACATATTTGATCTCACACATATTTTGAAGAACAGGTACAGAACAGGTTTTTCAGAAACAGGAGACTACAGTGACACAGAGGTGAGCATGGCTAAAAAGTAAGTGAAGTAAAGGATAATTTAACATGACAGAGGCAATGAGCCATTTATTTATATGTTTAAAAATAATGACAGCTTAAAAATGAACCTGATACTTTTAAAAGATTTAGTCATTATAGATGAAGCAAACCTTCACCCGATCAACAGCCAGATTATTCCTTTGGGGATGAATGGTGTAGATATTCATGAAAGGGACATTTTTATATCACAATTCAGGGTACAGCTTGGTCCATGGTAACCCTTGAAAGTTTGTGGAACATTTCAATAAGCTTTTTAATGCATTTCAGCAAGGTGAGACAGCTACAAATGTATGTCCTTAAGAAACTTCAGGAAAAAAACTCTTCCGGCTGATTGCTTTTCCAAACGACGACATAATGCCACAGCTTAGTATTCCTTCTGTGTGGGACTCTCTGATATCACCAGAGCCTCTGCTTGTCACTCGAAACCCAATTTGGATGAGAGAATTTGTAAGTCACAAGTACTCACTGCAGCTGAACACACTGAAGCAGTATTACATTACAGAGCAGTGGGGAAAACATCTGTCAAATGAAGCACAAACCTTCTGCAATTCACATTGCTCTCTCTGCTTCTAAAGTCTCGTGTTATTCTGTTCAAGTAAAGGGTTTTTCTTGCTCCCTAAAGAAATCAAAAGATGTCTGATTTCTGCTTTTGCATTTTCCAAGAGGACCCAAAGCCAATTGACTGATTGCTTGCACCATGGTAACCCAGAAGAGGAGTCAATATCAATGCAGCATATTAAGAACCTTTCAGTTTGATCTTGGATCATAGCAATTTCAGAAAATATTAGCTTGACTTTTTTGCTCTTTTTGCCTATTACTTTGTAAATGTTGATGATCTGAAAATACATTTCATACTGCTCAACTAAAGGACATACGCTTTACAATGAAGCTTACATACAGAATGTGGTTAACACAATACAAGACACAATCTGCTAATCTGAGACACATAAGGCCAAGATGTGCTGTTATTATCTGCAAGCTATCACATCAATTACTATAATCACTTAATTAAAGAAAATAGCTTAATATTATCACATTAGGCTTTTCAAATTAAGAATTTTTCACGAGGCAAAACATCCGATATCATAAAGCAAAAAAAATGTAGTTGCAAAGATCTGTATTAGTGATTTTTAGTAGCAGTAAAATATGCATTGCTTGCGTCATCACATCCTTAAACTGTTGCTCATGAAATAAGGTCTGAATACACAATGTGTATTTTATTATAGTCTTATAGAAAGGTACTGTCACTGAAGTTGGCTTGTATATTTTTGATTAATCTCCTGCACCTCACGTACAAAGCATGTTTATGCACAAGGCCTTTTCTACTTTCAACATCCCATATCATTTGTAGCAAAAATAACTTTAAAATTATGTGGTACCGGATACCACTAACTGCTAACTTGTCCTAAATCTCTTTTCAATAACAAACAAATAAGAATTGCAAAATAAAGTTAGGCAAAATGGATGTTTTACCATTAACTTGGATTGGCATTAAACATTACATCACAGATACTAAATACTTCATATGCTACTATGCATTTGCATGTTTGTGCATGTGCGTGTAATCCTATTTTCTTAAATACAATAACTATAAATGTGTGTAGGAGCTATAATTCTCTGCTATTCTCATAAATAAACAAAAACTATACTATAGACAACATAATGCTAACATGCTAATATAATTTTTTATAAGGGGCAATGGCTGATTCAGGTAAACTCAGGTAGCTTTGTTCCCTATGCCATCTGCAAAAAAAGAGTTTCAAGCAGAATAAATAAATCACCCCAGGCAAATTCAAATGTTATTGACATATCAATAATTCACACTGAGTGTCACTGAGTCTATGGGTATATACTACTCATGAAAAGCTGTGGGGAACAATGAGGCTTTCAGCATGACCAGTGTAAACCTTTACTGTTTATCAGTAATATGGGGTTCTTTCACCCCCCACACACAAAGTGGAGTACCCTACCACCAGGACTCCCAATGGAGCGTGAAGGCAGTATATCCATCT